>NW_019384821.1:12652-48384 GCF_000671375.1 Centruroides sculpturatus
CCCCCCTATAACACTGTTGATTTTTCCGTTTTATATGAATTCCATGTTGTACGAGTCACTTAGATTTTACAAATACGTGAGTCGTTCACAGCCCGGCACACGTATTTGTAAAATCTAAGTGACTCGTACAACATGGAATTCATATAAAACAGAATAATCAACAGTGTTATAGGGGGGTCAAGTGTATTATAAACATAATTACATTGCAATATTTACAGTTTTATAATATAAATAAATAATGTTTAAAGTTTAAAAGATAGAAATATTTTTAATATACACTCTTTGAAGATTTTTATTCCTTAATAATAAATGTTCATAACGTAGAACATATAACTTTAAATACAAGATTTACTACGTAGGAATTAAATCAAACGAGTTGTTATAACTTTGTTTAATTTACACTAAGTCATTTAGTATGCAATAATTAAGCCGTTAATAAAGAATAGCAATTATCTGTTCGGTAGTTTTTCTATTTTCTTTCGTGTAGTAACCGCACTAAATGCATTAACTCTGGAAATGGAGAGTAAAGAGAGTTATTACCTGTCAACGTATTGACACAACTATTTGTGTGAAAATTTACTGAAAATATTTCGTTTACGACAAAGGGATTTATTTATGTCATTCCGACTAACATTCCTATACCCTCTTTTGACAGTTTGTATATCCTATACTCTGTTCTAACTTGGCCAAAGCTTTCACGTCATTTCTTATATATTTCTTTCCCCCTTCGTTTTTTTCATTTTTCTTATAGAATAACAGACGTCTCATTTATTATCGATGATCACTGCTATATAACATCCGTGTTAGTTCTATATATATATTTTTTTTATAACCTTTTACTTTATAGTATAGAAAGGTTATAATTTTTTTTATTTATTTCATAATATAAAAGAATAAAAATAAACATAAAACTAGAACAGATTATATTGAATATCATACCCTTAACCGGAAATTATTTCTTGGTATTTGACGTGTTGTTCATATATAGTTATGGTTTTGTTTACGTTCCGAACGATCTATATAGATTTACTTACAGAATTTGAAGTCAATCGAGTGAACCTTTACACTTCTATCTTGATCTCATACGCATGGATGAAGGTGCAGACATAAGTGTATCGACTTCTGATACAAATAGGAGTTTTTCGATTACCAAACAGGAAATATAAGTTATATATATAGAGCTATATCTTTCTAAAGATATATCCCCTATATATATATACTTAGACTTGAGTTTATATCTTAATTTTTAATATCTTATATATAAAAAAAAAATGTTTTATTTTATTAAGGAAGATATATAAAGTTATTCATACTAAATTCTAGGTTTGTAAGAAAGGAAAGGAAGATTTACAGGGGCAAATTGGGTAAGAAATATTTATTTGTATTATTTGAGTGTTAGAATATGCATGTAGATGAAATTCGTTCGATTACTAATTATAAATTAAGTGAAGATAATATGTTATTGTTTAGACAACACCGTTATTAAATATTCGTTTATTTAATATTAAACACTCTCTCAGTAGTTAGCTTACTTATAATAAAACCAGCATTAAATTTGCATGATAATTTTGAGAATTAAATACTATTTACACAAACAGTTGTGAAAAACTTTATTAAATATTTTTACTCGTAGAATATTTACATAATTCTGGATTTATTTACTATAAAATTTGCTGTTTTTTTAATAAAAAAAACCTAACTCTTTATTATTAAATAAATCCTTTTATGCACCTTTATTCATATTTTAATAAAATGTGATTTTTACAAATGCAAATATTTTGTTCCTTTTAAAACCTTAATCCATACATGTTTACAATTTAAAATATTTCTAAGGATTAAATAAGGATGTGCAAGAGAGATATTTTAAGGACATTTATACACCAAATCGGAAGTGGAGTTTAGAAAGATTAAACTCTATAAAAGTTTACGGTTTGAACTTTGATCGCTAAACGATTAAAGACCCTACCGAATGTTGGAGAGAGATTGAAGAACTAAAGCTGTCCTCGCACAACTAGAGAACAGAACTGGGACTAAAATCGATCAGCAAAAAAATGATCAACAATCTTGACACAGAACGTGTTAGAGAATAGGAACTAAAAAATTTTCCTCCTCCTTTTTTTTTCCCTCTCTCTTCTCGACTGATTGATGTCTTGAATAGCAGAGGAACGTCTTCATGTTTTTAATCCTTCTTCGCAGGATGTCAGAGTAAAAGCAACACAAGTCAGTACCGTGATTAATAATAGCTATCCCTGGATACCACGTTATGTACTAGCTAGTCTACCCTTCCTTAATCCCTCAGGAACAACTACAACTGCCTGTTGATATATAGCCTTGTGAGTTTATCACCTTCGTTGGGAAACAGCGTTGACAGATAGAAGCAAGTATGATGTCCGTATTTGTTATTTTTCCATCTGCCATCAGCTACAGATATCACAGAAAACGATACTATCTCTACTACACCAAATTAAGGGATTTGACCAGAAGCCGTTTGATGTGTTAGGATTTTGGCAAGTTGATTCTCTTCCCTCTAAATGGTAGCTTAGTTTATATCGATTTTGCAACATACAAGAAGCGAATTATATTTTGTCATAGGAATTATAAAGGGGATAGAAGTTAGAGACAATTAAATTTACCTCATTAAAAACTATTTATTAATTCTATTAAATTAAAAAAAATATTTAATCAAACAAACAATATATTCTGGCTTTTCTGATTAACTTTTGGCTTAGATCAATATATAACTTATATATATATATTCCCTCAAAAGTTATAACAGAACCTTCATTCACATGAGAATTTTTTTGTTGAACAGATATAGCACAATTTCATTTTGTTTCTTTTTTTATTTTCGTAGATTGCTAAAAATCTAGACAGAGTTAGATTTCAAGAAAAGAAATCTTCACCCGTAAAAGTACTTTGTTCGTTCAATTTTATTTACCAATCTTCATTTTTTTTTCCTTTCTTATTTTCGACATTGGTTGGATTCCTGCTTTATTTATTTTTTTTTTCTTTTATTTTACTTCCCTCAAGTGCTTTTCACTATTGTCATAGATTTATTAGTTTTTTGGACCTAGTTGGTTGAAAAAATAAAAAAAAATCTATTCTGTAATGAAAGTGTGGAATATTATTTCTTATACTTTTTATCATGATTTATTTAAAAATTTCTATAATATATATAAGCTATATTTATAAAGAAAATCTTGAATTATTCAAATATAAAATGATTTTATAATCTAAACAGATTAGCTTTTTATAAGTAATTAAATCCTTATAAAACTAGTAACTTTATATGGTATAATACATACATAACTTATGTATAAACTGTATACTATAATGTATAATTAACATTATTTAACATTGCAATTCGAAGTAAAATGAAAATAACACAAATATATATATAACATGAAGGGGTTGTAGAGAGGTTAATTTTGATTGGAAAACTTTATTTTTGATATTTTTTAATATAATATATTTGAATTAATCAATAAATATAAGTATTATTTACTTTCATTTATAAGAAAAAATTTGTTTTCTATAAAATAAATCACATAAAATACGTAGAATCGCATTAATAATTAATATAGAAGAAAAGAACTTATAGTAAAAAAAAAAAAAAAATAATAATCTAATGAAATTTCTAAAATATAGTGTAGTGTAGACTTAAAGATATTTATTCCTCGACTGTTTATTTATTCATCGTATAAAAAGGAAAATGTAAATCAGTTAAATCATTATATCATGACTGTTAAAAAGAGTTTCAGTCTTACAGAAGGAAGAGGGAGGGAGAAAAAAACTGAAACTTGTTGTTGTCAGTTAGCAAGAATATCCCCCCAAGAATCGTCAGATGATGTTTTTACGCCTCAGAAACAGGAAAGCAGATTCTTGTAGGGGGAAAAAAAGCAACTAACACCCACAAAAAAACAAAGAAAAAAGCTACAAGAAGAAAGAATCTAGCTATAAAAAAAGCAGCAAAGAAATTCAACTGTTCGTCTCTAATTGAAATTTATTTTTTATTAAAAATGTTTTATTTCGGTCTGTTGCATTAAAATCATATTTAAACAGAAGAATATATAAATATAACATTAGTTTTTTTTTGGTCGTCTTTCCTGTGTAGAAGGCTCATTTAATTTTCTTAATATAAGAATTTATTGTAAATTTTAAATAAGATAAACAAGATTAAGGTGATTTGTTATGTGTTTGGTATTTTTAATTGTAGATAATNAAAATTAACGTTTTTCTCTAATTCTTCCAATATCTTCGTAAGTTATGTAAATATTTATGTACAGTCGACCCCCCTATAACACGGTAGATACGTTCCGGTTTTTATGAATCCATTTTCTACGAGTCCAGCCAATCACAGCCCGGCACGTATGCAGTTTACGGACTACGGCTGTTTGAAAGGTTTCTTTTATAAAATTAATGGATTTTAAACTAATTCGACTCAACATTTCCAAAATACGTATAATTTTTTTTGGGAATAATCCATACAAACTATGCTATAAACAAAAAATTGTAGGATTACTTACCGAGCGTGCACCGTTCGACTACACCGTTGCTTAAACTTGTTTTCGTCGTGGAGCTTGTCATCGAATGGCGCTCGCGTGCTTCCTGATAAATTATTTTTTTTGCGAAAAATTCGCTGAACTTTGGCGATATCATTAATATAAATATAATTTTTATGGCAGTTAAATAATAAATGGTTTTTAGTAGGTCCGCTGCTCGTTTAAACTCAACGATTTGTGCAATATCCGCTATTGGTCTAGATTCGACGAATCCTGTCGCGACACGAGTCGGCGATGACGTTTTACCGAATTATAGGAGTCTTTTTAGCATGTTTGTACGAATACTGTCGCAATTGTTTCGCCGTGATATAAGAATCCGAACTACAGGAACACGTGTTATAGGGGGGAAGTCGATTATATCTGCATGGAATTTATTAATTAATTTTAACTGTATACACGTATTATCTTCGTCAAATGTAAACTGTTATATCCTGTATATATATGTACAGTATATAATAGTTTATGTGTGTATTTGTATATATTTTTCTAAGGATATCTTTATAGCAAACACAGACAACGTTATTATTTTCGAATCCAGTGTAATGGAAAGATAGGTAAACAGTAATTATTTACAGTCGAAAATGGATAATTAACGTTTACAGAAGTTTAAATAATACACGAAATATTAGTGTAGTGAAAATGTTATCGAAAAATCACAGCTAAATGTAATGTAGCAATTGACCACAAAATCGATTATAAGAACAATAGAACAACTATAACAATCATTATTACTGCACTAGAAATGTTATGTGAGTAATTGTAGTGTTTCTGATTTCTCACATCGCTGATACAAACCATTCTTTTGTTTTTTGGTATATAAATTTCTATAGAAGAGTAAATTTTATGATATTTTTTAAAATTATCATAAAAAATTTGTGATATTAAAGTTACTTGTTTGAATATTTCTATAAATTATGCAAGGATAAAAGCATCCTTCATCCATCCTCCTCATCATCATTCAGTACTTTGGTTAGTTGGTTAAATCCTTGATATAATACAGTTCTGTAAATGAGAGGATGATGAAGGTGGTTCCTCATCATCCTCTCATTTACATGCTCAAAATCCGTAATACCAGTCGACCCCCTATAACACTGTTGATTTTTCCGTTTTATATGAATTCCATGTTGTACGAGTCACTTAGATTTTACAAATACGTAAGCCGTTCACAGCCCGGCACACGTAATTGTAAAATCTAAGTGACTCGTACAACATGGAATTCATATAAAACGGAAAAATCAACAGTGTTATAGGGGAGTCGACCTTTCGAGGAAGGACACTAGAACTACATTATACCAGGCCATGTTGTTCCCTTACTTTTTTTAAAGGTCCTCATTTTACTGCGATTATTTTAATTCAAACTTTTATACATATTAATTAGCCATATTTTTATTATTATAATAGTACAAGTAATTATTCAGGTTTCAGTAATAACCGATGTTATCACCTTTGTAAATTAATTGTTACTATAACGGTAGGAAATAGCGTTTTGGCATTTCGGAAAATATATTATAACCATTTATTGTAAACGTTTACCGTATAATAAATGATATTTTAAAAGCATCCGAGAAATTTAGCACGGAATTTATATATTATAACAACGTATAAAATAGATTTTCTAGATGAAAATATCAAGGAAATAAACAAACATACATATTCGCATACATATACAGTAATGGAGTATGTATTACGGACTCTAAGTTATTTATAAAGTCTTATAAAGGTCCACATAGTTATGCATTGAATATCTGAACATTATTATTTTCCTTACCAGATGTAGAGATTAACTGGAAATAATAATAAACAGAAGAGGATGGGGATGAAGTGGATGCAGAAAACCGAAGAGATTTATGTCCTGAGTGGACAATAATGGCTGAGATGATGATGATGATGATTTTCCTTGCTAAAGTATTATTTAAATAACTAGGCCTCTCATAGTATGCACCTAGCTAGCTTGTCTACTGCACATATACACAATTATACACATATACATTCACATAACTGCACTGATATGTGAACACACAACAAAAACGTTTTATACACAGGTATAATGTTTTTAAATTTAATCTTTTATTCAAGATAACAATACGTCATCTTCTCATAAAGGGAAAAAATATGCTTATTTTTATTTAATTAAATAAATTCAATGGATATACACAAAATAATTGGAGAGATAACACGAAAGAAATTGGTAAAATGATGAGCAACAATATTCGTCTTGTTTTATTATTAAGAAAACAATTGGAAATGACAATTATTTATACCTCAAGGGTAGCAAATAATACATATTTGTTTGTACTACGTACACATAACATTAATTTCCCATAGGAGAGGGCAGAAAGAAAAGAAGAAGAAGAAGAAAATTAAGATATGTCAAATACTCTACACGTCTAGTTTTAATTATTTATAATCTTGGAAGATGCAAGACAACTATAGTAATTTGTAGTAAACTTTTGCTGTGTGTTTATGCTATCCTACTTTATTTATCTACTGTAGGAGATCAAGTCTTTACGGTTTGATTATCTTGGGTAATTTGTAATCTGTACTGCTGACACAAACCGTCCGAATGCCGCATTTAACACCCAAGTTTGGGTAAGCAGTACGCTCGAAATGGTTATCCAGGCAAATATTAGTTTGTTGCGTGACGAATGGGAGCAGTTCAGGGAAGTAACCTCGCCATTTCTATTATCGTTGTCATACTGTCGCCTCTACAATAACACACTGCACTTGCCCATGCTACATTTGATAATGAGACGATGCTTTATATATAATTTCGTTTTATTAAAACGTCGAGAACGAGAAGAAAACATTGCAAGACTTTTTAGAAAAATCTACTTCAAAAAATAGTCACGTAAGAGAAAAGAATCAGTTCAAAAGAAACGAATTTATAACCGGTCTCAGGATCTAGATAACATCTCAGGAGCCTTTCAGCGCGTGCCGTGACCTCACAACCGAAAGACTGGGATAGAAAACACCAATATGACCCACGTGACAACATGTTTTATTTATAAAAAAAAAATAAAAATAAATTCTTCAGTGACCAGGATATTTTTTAGGGCGAAAACTGTATAAGTTATTATGATAAAGTGACATATGTGTGTTCTAGGGAATTATATAATTAATTCGTGTATATTAATTTCGCGATTAAGCAAAATATTTAGCATCGTTACGTTGACTGTTATTATATTTGGTATTAATGTAGCATCTGGATAAGTAAATATAAACGAGCAATAATTCATCTTACAGAATATTGCTTTAATATTTCTTGTATAATAATGATAATTCCTATAATATAATTAAATTTGAATTATTTTACGCTAGAAATTTTATGTTGTAAAGGTCATAGGAATGTCGATAAACGATTATAAATAAATTACACGTAACTCTCAAGAAAGTTTAAGTAGAAAATGTTAAATTTTAAGTATTTTTTTTTTTAAACTTACAACTTCATAATGAGTGATGATGGAAGTAAATTGTATGCAAGAACAATCAAGCATCAAAAATATGGAAATGAAGGCGAAGAAATCTATCTCGTAACCTCAACTGCGATGACAGAAAATTTATCATTACCGACAGATAAATAAGGCAATGAGGGAGAAAAATAAATCCAAGTCATACATTTCTGTCATATTCTTTGCCTATTATCTATGAAAAAGTAACAAGTAGAAAATACTGACTTAGAATAAACATATTTTCATACATGATAAATGACATTGTATAAGTGTGTGTCTTTTTGCTTTTGCTCTTCTTCCTCTTCCCTCAAATTTATCCTCGACAATAGTCGTTTTGTATTGTTTCTTTAATGGAAGGGAATTTTTCACTTGGGGAAAACTGAAGACTTTATTAACGTGTTAACTGAAATATAAAGATTATGCTTTTGCCTTTTTTTTCTTTTCCTCCTCCCTCCTTTATCTTGATTTAGTGGTTGAGTTAGAATGCATTTTGATATTTTTCAGGATGATTCTTATCCATAAGAGATGTAAAATTGAATATTATTATTTGTTTTTAGTTGTAAAAGTTATAAAGGATTATATGAAATATTTTATAAGCCCTTTATTATTTTTTTTAATGATAAATAACACTGATTTTTCTCAAAATATATAAAATTTATCTTGTTTTTATTTTTTCAAAAAAATAATAAATTTTATATTTTATCTCTTTAAATATTAAATACATTACAAAATAATTTTTCAATCTTTATACAAGTTGCTAGCTTGAATTACGTGTTATTAAATAAAATTATTAATAAGATTATAATTTTAAGATAAAATAGATTAAAAATTTACTCACTTACAGCATGAAATATGCATTTTTTTTTACTACACTTAACACAATAATGGTGAATACATTAAGAGAGATTATAAAGTAATTAAGTAAGAAACTCTTTAAATCTATTAAATATATTTAAATATTCGCAAACTTATTTATATATTCAAATTTAGTTTTTAAGAAAAAAAATATAAAGAAGAAAAGACTTTTGTAAGTACCGCTTCAGTGATTTTTAATCCATTGTTACTGAAGAGGCACTATCAAAAACGGCTTCAGTTGTGCATCAGTGTGTCACTAATGACTGCATCTTTTATAGTTATTAAATGACAGAACTATAATGAATTTCTGCTGCTTATGTCTTCTTTTTTTTCTTCCTTTTCTCTTCCCCTTTTCGTGTTGAATATACAGGAAACAGAAGGAGATAATATACCAAAAGAATAGTTGATTAATGGTACTTAACTCTCTGAATGCTATTACAGTTTTAAGTAGGAATGAGTACATTCGTAAATGTTTAATATTTTCTTACCAGATGCATTAGGTGTATTTAATGAAATAGGATTTAGCGAGTGCTACACATAGCTTTACTTATCTTAAATGTTTGTTTGTAGATTGCAGTGTCTTTGATTTTAAATATGGTAACATGAAACTTAATATAATTATAGATTTACGTTAAATATTTTTATTTTATTTACTTTATTTTTATATGTATATAAATCTTAAAATTAATGTTATTTAAAAATCGTGTGTGTTATTGTAACGTCGTCACGATTCCGGCTTGAAATTTTAAACTATATTTTTAATTAAAATTTCAAATATAAAGGTTAAATCGTATATTTTAATTTATTTTATTTAGATTAAAATATATGCTCTCGATTTTAGCGATGTTTTGCCCCTGTAAATCATACTCCTCCTGATAACAATCGAGTCGTGCAGGTCATCTAACTCCGTTTCGAGAAAGATTTGAATTGAAATCACGTGTCTTCCGGTCCACCCCGAAAGTTCGTATATAGTTAATATCGTTCTCCGGCCTTCTATATCTGCTCTCGATTTTCATCTATTTAACTCAGTTCTCGACGGCAGAGCAAATGCTTATTTCAGCAATTTTAACGTGGCGATATATAAAATACCTAAAATAGAAATATTTTATGACTGCAAGAGAGAAATTAGATTGAAATCTTCACGAAATAATGAGTACAAAAGTCTCAATATATTTAAAATTTTGTTAAATGTCTTAGAGGTTTCGAGCTTATAGTTTTGAGTTTGTCTTTCCCGCATCATAATGATCCCTGTTTAGTTTATCTTAATTAGTTTCATTTCCATTTCATTTTCTCCTTCTCATGTTTGCTTAATGGAATTTAAATTAGGAAAAAATGAAATAGTTTATCTTACTGGGCAATCAATTACAGAAATATTTTACTAGAGTATCACGGATAACGATTTCTTTATCTGAGCTAAAACGGATAGTGACACTTTCCAGCTACTTTAATCTTTATAAAATATAAAAAAGTGACGTTACTGCTTAATTCTACAGTCAATTTAATCTTTTTTACGATTAATTATATATATATAAAGTATTTTAAATTATTACTAGGAGCTTTAAAAGCTTATTCTTTCTACTAGATAAGTGATAGCAAAAATAAGCAATCAGCATCATTCTATAATATAGTTAAGAATATGAGTAATTATTTATCAATAGCTGCAATTTTTAATCATATTTTTAATTTATTTAATTTAAAATATATGCTCTCCACCTCTAATTAGTAGTTGCTTGCCCCTGTAAATCATGCTTTTCCTTAAACAGTAGAGTCGTGCCGGTCATCTATCTAACTCTTTTCTTACGATTAAGAAACGAACGGACGATAGTGGGTCTATAATATTTTCAAATTTTTCCCCAATAATAGTGTTAATTCCTAATTTAAAAAAGATTGAAAGGAAGAAGATGTGTCATTACAGCAACAGCTCGCTATCTCCGAGTGACTTACATATAGAAAACAATAACAAGCGTGCAAAAACGTGTTATCAGAATAACTTGAAATTAAATTAACTTTACCGTATGCGAAACAACAGAAAACTATAAAACAACCGAATTATTGTCACCGAAGATCATTAAAGTTACTTACATTACTAATTTACAAGAACAATTTCCCTTTTATCTTAACAACAGTATTAAAGCCAAACATAGAAACACACACACGCATTAAAGTAATCGATAAGGAAAAATAATATATATATATATATATATAGGAGGGAGGGAAAAAATTCTTTAATTTCCCATTACGCCCTGACGAGTTGTTAGCATTACAGTAGTAGTAGCATTATCTTCCATAGGGAAGAGAAGTGGAAAAACTGTTGATTTACACCGACTAATAAAACCACATATCTCTGCCTTCCATTAGCGCGTTTATCGAAAATCTTCAAGACTACGTGACTACCACTGTAGAAACATTATTCTTTATTGCTAAATGGAAAAGTTTAGCTTGGAAAATTCGCCTTTTCAACTCTTTGAACATCTTCTTCGTGCAATTTCTCATCTCCTCTTTACGTTACTATTATCGATTGTTTAGGTTAAAGACCACAAAAGATTTCTGCTCCCTTGTATTATTTGTTAAACTAACTTCATATTAACGCGTGATAAACTTTGATATCTTCCCAAAAATGTTTTAATTAAGAAGAAAAGTTTTATTCGATAAGCCATAGTTGATTATAATTAAGTATAGAAAATGGGGACAAACCTCTAGAAAATGAATTTAATCGCTTTTTGTGTTTACCATCGAGGATGATCTTAATTGAATAATAATTCATTAGACACGCTTGTTAATAAAGAGTTTATTAATCGTTAAAGAATTTTTCTTCATTATTTTGTAAATTATTGTTTATTGTTGTCCTTCTTTCGTCTAATCTTTTATTTTATCCTTTCCCCTCTCTTATTTTTTACATTGTGAAGTATGATCTCTACTGTTTCTTGAAGGTGAAGTGTGAAAAATTAGAGTATAAATTAAGTCAAATTTTGAAATTTGTTTGCTTAAAAATTATCCGGAATTGTGATAAAAATTTTGGAATATAAAGAAATTTCATGTCGATAAATGAACAAAAAGGGAGAAAGAAAATTGTAGAGTTTTTTGCTATAATTGAAGCTGTAATTTAATTAAAAATTGCCAGAAAATCAAGTAAAAATTCTCAAAAAATTTGGGAATACACAAAAGTATAATGTATAATGTTTATAAATGCATAGAAAACATGAAAGAAATCATTTTATTTTTTAATTTTGAAGTCATTTTTTTCTTTCATTTTTCAATATCTCTCCTATCAACTTAGAAAGAATTATGTAAATATATTTTAGAATTAATAAATCTAATATACTAATTAAAAAAAACAAAACAAAGATTTAGAGGTTGTATTAAGTGAATTTTTTCTACCTAAAAGGACTTATTATTATTTTTTTTACTATTACACAATTCTTGGAGGTTTCATAAGCAAAGATTATATTATGTATTTAACTAAATATAGAACCTTTAATTTTATTTTTCCCCCTAAAACAATTTATAAGATACAAAAATTAGATTATTTAAAACAAAGATTAGCATTTTCTAATGGTTAAAACAAGTAAAAATACACAGAAGAGATTTTATTATTAATAGAATCTATATCTAAGATAATTAACTTAATTTTTCTGTTCATTATACCGTAAAGATTTAAAATAAATAACCATTAAAAAAAAATCTAAACTACTCTTTTAAATACAGTATTATATACATTAAAATCGATAGAAAAGAATTTAAAAAGTGAACAGTTTTGCTTCAACGTAAACACGAAAATAGTAAAACGGTAGAATAAACATATTATAGAAAAATTGTAGAATATATATCTCCTTGAGCCAAACTTATTGTTGTGTCATGAACTATTTTGAAACGACTCATGTAGATGGATGCTTTGAAAGTACCAACCAATGGCCATTCACTATTTCTTATACAGACAATAATCCTTTGAAAAATGAAATGAGAAATTTCACTCTGTTTCTTCTATAAGACAACTTGTAAATGTTTTAACTTCTTTAGAAAATTTCAAATATTCTTCTTTATGTATATACCTAAAAGCACAACGAATATATATGTATATATATATATTTGTTGTTCGAGTAATAGTTGTAGTTAAGATAACTGGTATGAGAGCCATTAGATAAGAATGCAGTTTATTGGACACAAACATTTTTGTAGTATGGAGGAATGCAGAAGGAATTTAAAGCCACTTGCATGAAAAATTGTTACCGAGATACAAATGATTTAAAATGTTACCATTCAGCTTCTTTGAATAAATATATTATAATTTTCTCAATTTTTAAGTTTTCAATTGAATTTTCTATTATTATTTTCTCTTTGAACTTACAAACGTAATGAATTTTTCCCCTGTTTTCTACTTACAAAAGTAAATACTTCAGAGACGTTATTTTAAATTATTCCTTATGTTTTGTAACTTCCTGAAATACATATAATTGTATATGAAATTCTAAAGTAAAGTATAAGTTATATATCGCTATTTCTGTAAAGATAAAGTTAAAAATAATAAGTAATTAATAGCACGAAATAATTAACGTTTGTTAATAACTAAATAATAATGTTTAACCGTATTTATTATTTAAAAAGAAGCAACAGATAAGAATTAATTCTCCAGGTTATTAAAAATTAATTAGAACCGAGTTTAAGATTGTAAGTAGCCTTAGGTATGCGTGAATTTATTTTGTCCCTTTTATATAAGTTTATGTATTATAAAACCTACGTTACAAAGTATTTTTATGGTATACACGATCTATATTCCTAGCTAGTACTGAACACCGAATTCTTCACTAAGATAACCATTAATGATTACTTGAAATCCTATTTAGAAAACACGAATAGGAACCGAACCCACGATTCTAGGATTAATAAATTACTTTTTTTGCTATTCGAATATACTCATTCTACTGTTTTTTACGTAAATAAAGTTAATTTGTCAATCCCAGAATCGTAAGTTCTGTTGATATTCAGCTTTCTGCATTCCAGTCTGTAATGGTTTTACTCACAGACACAGAAGTCTCGTGCTTTTAGGGGGCCTTAAACAGGCATAAATAAAGTTTACTAGAAATAAATATTACTTTTTTTTACGTAAACATTCCGAACGGTAACTTACATTACGAATTTATTCCCTTCTTCCCTTTATGAGTGATGTGTTCTTCGATTACATCTTCGAAAACGTATATAGAAAAACATTAAAAATTTACATAAAAAATTTAAAAAAGTAAAAAAAAAATTATATTATTTATTTACTTATTTTATTTATTTTTATTTTATTTTTATTTTTTTTGAAAATCTCTCTTTTCAGAATATCGACATCACTCTTCAGTCTGACCAACAGAAAGTGCATTAGTCAATAAAACTGGAAAACATTTAATGAAGTTCTCTTGTAGTGTTGGGAGTCTAGAGACAGGTTGATGGAAGCTCTTTGCGGTAGTGCTTCTTTTCAAACTGATCGAGATTTCGCTGCAGGGAATAGTCATTTCCTCAATGTCTATCATCTGTCCGACCTAAACTTTGGACTAATAGAGAAGGCGACAAACTAACTTTGTTCTCTTTTTTCTTTCTTTTGGTTCTCTCTCTCTCTCTTTTTTTTCTTTTTGCTGATTGGCCAAAAAACACTGGTGTTTAGTTATAAATCTGAAACGTGGTTTAGATGCGTTTATCTTCATTTTGCTTGAGTGCAATTCCGTTGTGTTAGTTATAAAGTTACTTTTGGGTCCTTCGAGGATCATCTAGACGATTTACTGTTCTTTTAGGTGAGATTATGAGAGAATTTTAAGTGAAATTACTGGCCGGATACGATTTTATGTTTTGGGAAATCGTAAACATCATGCCTATGGGATCATTTTGAATAACTTCATGTGACCGGTTACGTTTATATTATTGCAATTTTGTTATCCCAGACGGAATTACGACATAGAAATTCTCGATATTTACATTATTTTTGAGAATATCTACGTAAGAATATATAATAACATGAATATTTAACATGATATTTATGTATCACGAAGTCTGTAAGAACAGCTTAATCCGAAAATTTATAAACCTAAATATAATATAAATAAATCTTGTGATAATTTCAGTATTTTTCAATTATAAATGAATAACTTTCATTAAATTTTATATTCAAAATTTACATTATTTTTCTAATAAATTAATATAGAATTTTATCACATTTACTTATAATTTTCTTTATAAATAATCGAAAAAAATCACTTATCTAATATAATATAAATTAATTGTTTTATAATAGATGCCGGCCTAAAAATTACTTAAAAAATCTACTGTACTGGTTAACCGACTTTCGGAACACAGGGCATTTTATCTCATAAAAATTCTATCGATTCGAAAGCGAATTTATACCCTTTTCATCTGTAACTAAATCATTTACAAAAGTCGAAAAATATATTGAAAAATATTTCCAATATTTACAGAAAAGAATCAAGGAAAAAAAAAATTAAAATAAATTCAATATTATAAGATAAATAATATAAATATATATATAGAAATTTTCTGTGTGTAGTTGTATGGGTGTGTGTGTAGTTATTGAGATTTCAGAATCGACAATGTAAATCTTCATAAGTTCGATTTTGACGCTACATATTCTTCACCAGCCAATAATATCGAGTTAGAATAATTTACGAAAATATCACGTATCAACAAAACAGGAAAAAAAAATCACCCCAAAAAGTATATTGATAATCGAATTTCTTACATCAAAGAACGTTGGAAATTAAAAACAGAATTTACTAATTATGGATAATTTTCTTGTAATTCTTACGCCGGATTCTTTATTAAAAATTTTTTTTTTCTAGAAGTGTTTAGTGTATTATAGAAAAAAAAAACTTAAAAGATTCTCTCTTTAATAGAGTTATCCTGTTAACTAGAATGAATGTTTGAATTATATCCTTCGGGAATTAGTGGTTAATAAAGGCTAAAAATTTGTTTTTTTTTTACTTTTAAAACTTCTTTCAATTGGTTTTAAGTAAAACAATTTTTATTTTTTAATTTTTATCCTTTTCTTTTTTCTAATGTATAAATTAAGTTTAATGTAATAGGAATTATTTAAGTAATTATAAAGTTTCGTGATTGATTTCTTTGCTGTTTCTATTTAATTTAATATAGAAATTTGGCTTTTATTTTACAGTAATTAATAATTGTTTTAGTGGATAGAAGATTATTTATTTGTTTTTTACTCTATATTTCATTATATTGCAATTTTAATAACTCGGTGATGCAATTTAAATTAGTGCATTTATATTAATATCATATTTTGTTATTTTTAATTTTATAAAAGCGTCATTTAAAATATGAATGCCAGTTTTACACAATTTATTATATTATATATAATGTATAATTATTTTATTGTGATATCGTTAAAATGTCGGGTTGCAATTTTTAATCATATNTATAATATAGTTAAGAATATGAGTAATTATTTATCAATAGCTGCAATTTTTAATCATATTTTTTAAATTTATTTAATTTAAAATATATGCTCTCCACCTCAAATTAGTAGCGGCTTGCCCCTGTAAATCATACTTTTCCTTTAGCAATCGAGTAACGCCGGTCAGCTATCTAACTCCTTTGGGAGAATATTTGAATTAAAATAACGTGACTTTCAGTTTCAATTGGAAGTTTGTATATAGTTAATCGGGGTCTTCTGCCCTTAAACTTTCTATATCTGGTTTAAATTTATATTTATCTAACAACACCGTTCTTGAAATTAAGGAAAGATAGCCGGACGGATGGAATTTATAGGTCTACAATTTTTCAATAAGCTTATTTATTAAATTACAGACAATAATGTAAGTAGAATATCTTTACAGTGTTGTAGCATTATAGTATAGGCCCTATAGCTATAGGTTTACATGCTATGCCTGTAGCTATAAGTCTATAACATAAGCCCATTCTATTCCGTATACAGTATGCCTATATGTCTTTGCTTCTCCATAACAGTATAAACCCTACCTACTATAGGGTTTTTACTGATATAGAATATTCTGCTTACATTCAATGAATTTTTAATACAGTAGAGAGTGATGTAAAGTTACTATTTACTAACATTATATCATTTGTAACTTTTTGATCATCCACTATTTGTGTCAAACCACATTATTTTTTCATTAATACATAAGTGAAATTATAAATAACTTCAGTTATATAATGAGCACCCTGTATATTTACAGGGTGGCCCAAAATTCAGTTAACATTAAAGCCTAACTTACTTTTTTATTCAAATGTTTTACTACTTAAAAACTTTACAAAGATTGTTCAAAATGATTGCACATTATCATCAGTTGCCTGCAATTCTTGGTCGACTTAGTCTCTGTAAGTCTATTACCTCTCCCGTTTCTTCAAATCTTTAATTTAATTTGTAAATTGCTTGTCGAGCGAGTAGTTCCCAGCTGGATATTTTTCAGTAAACACGCTTCTAACAGATTTTTTTTAATCGTGTTTCCGCCAATTTTGTAAAAAAAACAACACGTTTAAAGTTTACCATTCATATTCGCAAGTGTACCGAACAAACATAAAACACACGTTAACTAACTTTTGGTTCGCTTCTTATATTATAAAAATGATTAAAGTCATTTTAAATCCTCAAACCATTTATCATATAAAGATATAATAGATTTTAGCAAATTCTTAATGCTATTGATTAAACCAGAAAGAATTCTTGCTCTGTTTGTTTGCATACGGCAACACGACAACGCGGGCATTCCTTTCGGAAGGATTTTTCATGGTAAACTGGACCCTATTTAGGTGTTACTAACGTGAAGAAAACCCGAAAAAACCACTGTCCATCCTGTTGAAAAGGTGCAAACCCACTACCAGTGTGTTTAGTGGTTTATCCACTCAGTTACTGGTGGGATAAAAATTCTTGCTATACCTTTATGTCCTTACCATGCAGAGAGAAGAGCTTCTATACACATAAAACACCGAAAAAATACGTTTATAAATTTTATTTATTTTTTATTCGAATAAATCAAACAACCGGACATATGCTGCAGTAATATTTTTACATATATTCAATAACTTAAATATAAGAATAGAATAGCAGTTTATAAAATAAAACATTTTGATTGAAAAAAAGAGAATTTATTTTTCTTCTATAATTTTTTTTTGCAATTATTAATGATTATGGAACTATGAAATATAATTTTAGAAAAATTATTGACATTTAAGAGAAATAGATTTCTTGTCAACCGCTATTACTCAGAGTAAAAAATAAAAATTATTTAAGGAAAAAATAAAGTTTTTAGAAATTCGAAAGGATTAATTATTAATCCATTGGTGCATTTGATAAAAATGAAATAATTAAATATAGAATTTAGTATTTACAAGAGAAGAAAAATTAAAAAGACTCTGTTACTTATTTTTCTTTTGTTCTTCTTGATTAGCTTTGAAGTCGATTTTAAAACATTTTTTTTTTCTCATAGAAATGTTTAAACTTTTGTTTTACTTTAACAGTACATTCAACTGTGCACCCCATTTTTGAAAATTTTAAAATTGCAGGCTTATACATCTTCACTTGCCTGTCTGTTTGTCAGTCTCGATAACGAAGTTAGACAGATGAAAATCGAGACCAGATATGGAAAACTTAAGAGCCCGATCCCCCGATTAACTACGTATGAGTTTCCAGTCTGGACCGGAAGTCACGTAATTTGAATTCAAATATTTTCTCCAGAACGAAGTTAGATGGATGACCGGCATGACTCTGTTGTTATCAGGAAAAGTATGATGTACAGGGGCAAGAACTACTAAAACCGAGAACGTATATTTTAAATTAAATCAATTTAATTTGATATATTTAAAATTAATTTAAAAAATATACGCTCTCGATTTTAGTAGTGTCTTGCCCCTGTACATCATACTTTTCCTGATAACAACAGAGTCATGCTGGTCATCCATCTAACTTCGTCCTGGAAAAAGATTTTAAATTAAATTAATTTAAAATATGATTGAAAAGGATTTAATGATTATGAATTTTGAAACAGTTAACAGTTATTAATCAAATTAAATTAAAGTATTAATCGAATTTTGGTCAAAATTCGATTTAACGCCACTATTTTCTCTTCGAAATTGATACTAAATCAAGTGTGGTGCTAAACCGAAGAATTTCAAACGATAAGATGTCGAGTTTGTATGGTTTTGCAACACAGTCGTGCAAACTCGATCCTCGAAAACCCTCGAAGAGTGGAGAACTCTTTGGTACGTACGACACCAAAGAAACCAAAGGGTTCTCCAGTATCGAACGGAACTACTCCTTCATCGAACTTTACACGGATAGCGCTATAACGAGGTTTTATTCTAAAAACAACAGGATAGCCCAAAAATCAGTTAACCGTGCATACACGAAACACGATTTAAAAAGCACGATTAAGTATTTAGACACTCGAAGGAGACGGAAATTTAGTATCTACAACTGGTTAACTAACCTTTGGCCCACACTGTACATTAAAAATTATATATTTTTTAATAGAATTAATCAAATAACTGTAATAAAATGTATTTTTAAGATCAATAACAAGCAAAATTACAAGAATTGTTGCTTTATAGAATAAGAAACTTTGATCAACGATTTAAAAATATATACTTTTTTTAAAGCAACTTTTAGTGGTTACGGATCTATAAAATATAATTTTAGAAAAATTATTGATGTTTAAGAGAAATAAAATATTATCGACAGCTGTTTCTTAGAATAAAAATAATTTCTATCCAAAAGAAAAAAAAATTATATATATATATAAAGTTATAGAAATGCCAAAATATTAATCATTAATCCGTTGGAGCGTTTGACATGGTTCGATGCGATTTTAAGATCCGGAATGAAAATCGAAACTTTTAAATATCGATATCTGATAAATATTTTCTAGTAGAAGAAGAGGGAAAGTTCTTATTGAGAAGATTTTTAATACGAAAAATTGTTTCTACAGTTTTATTTTATTAAAAAAATATACAAATAATGAGGTAGCATCGATAAGTAATCAGAAATGCCAAGAGTAGGAGTATTGATGATTCCTGTTATCACTTATTGGAATATGTAATATTGAATTTTCTTTCTTTCTTACGGAAGAGCAGGAAGAGCGGATGATTCGGATGGGGACGGGTTTCTTTTTCTTATGTGAATTAGATTGTAGCTAGCTTCAAAAACATAAAAAGAAGGAAAAAAATCATAGTATAAGTTCGTTCATTGGAGGCTGCAATTCGAAAAAAATACCCATAAATTTCCACTGTCTGTCTGAACTTAATCTCGAGAACGTTGTTAGATAGATGAAATTTGAGACCGGATATGAAAAGATTAGGGACAGGAGGCTCCGATTAACTATACATGGATTTTTGGCCTGGACCGTATGAATTGATATCATGTGACTTCCGGTCTAGACCGGTAGTTGTGTGATATCAATTCAAAAAATTATGAATTACGTAAATGACTGGCACGAATCTGTAGTTTTCAGGAAAAATATGACGTACAGCTGCAATACACTAATAATTTGAGATGGAGAGCATATATTTCAAATTAAATAAATTAAAAATGCGATTAAAAATTGCAGCAAGACGTCATAATAATTCTTGCCAGTTTCTGTTTAGTAAATTTAACATTTCTAAATTACGAAATGTATTTAATAAATTATAAGATAATTTAAATAGGTAAAAGTGAATTTATTAATGTATACCCATGCAATATATTAGATTGATGATTCTACTTTTATTATTTTATTAAAAATATTAAATTATAAAATATATTATAAAAAGTTTTAAGCTGTTTACCCCGCTGTATTTCGTGCAATATTAGATTATTCATACCTTTATATACAATTTAATGCGCTTAAGAACATCCATTTTCTTCTTCTGAGAAGGTTTCTGTGCCAATAATATTCATTAATTCGTTTATACAGTATAAGAAAAAAAAATCTATAGTGTAGTGTACGACATGCTTAATTTAGAACACTTCATACACTCCTTTTATAGTCAATATAGTATTAATAGATGATAAAATATTAACGCTTATCAAACTATACAGCTCTTTTTCTTGCTTTTTTTTCCTTTTCAGCATCCCAATAATCTACCAATTTAGTTTAAAAAAAATAAGTCGTAAGCAGAACAATCCATCTTCTTTAACAAGATAAGAAAGAAACAGGAATCTTGATAAGTATTTCTTCCATGCGAACGTTTAATAGTAACAAAAATATTTGAGATAAGACAGGAATAAAAAGTTGGATTCTTGTATATAGCAATCACTCGCGATTAAAACGTAAGTTTTTTGGACAATACTTTTAAAAAATCCTATTGTATCTAGATTTATTTTCAATTCTCAACGATTTCGATCAAGAATTGTTGAACAAAATTGGTATTTCCAGTCTTGCAGACAAATGGCATCATATATCAATGCCAAAGACCATCCGCAGTTATATACCGGAACATTGCAATTCAATTGTCCTTTCGGCGTCCAAATTTCGTTGCTATCGTCTAAAATATTTACTCTTTGTCAAAAGGCAGACATATGACATTCAGAAAGAGAAGTTGCGTCCACATGGCATAAAACAGATATAGAAAGTCTGCATTGCTGCCATCAAATGAAGCTTTGTAATATATCCGAGTGACAAACTAGAGTTGTTTAAAATGTGTTTTCTCTTCCCCTCTCCCTCCAAAAAACAAAATCACTTACTTTTACTCTCTTTCTGTTAACATTTTATCCCAATTGTTCCACTTACATCTTTGATTATCGATTGCTGGCAATTGATGTTTAAAGTGGAATAAAATTGTTCCTTTACTAAATTTGGTTCTTGGTTTAGAATTGGTTTTTAGACTGATTGAATTTCTTCTTCTTCTTCTTCTTCTTCTTTTTCTTCTTTTCTATTTTTAGCTTTGGACTAATAATAATAATAATAATAATAACAACAACAACAATAATCATTTTCTAAAAATACATTTTTATTTTAAATTAAATTTTTTTTTTATTTTTTCTAATCAAATTTTAAGAAGGAAAAATGCAATCATTCTGAAAATTTGTTTAGAAATTGTGTAATTTTTTTTTCTTAAAAATAAAATATAAATATTTAAAAAAAATTGATTTTATAAAATTCCTATTAACAAAAATAACCTTTATTATTATTATACTTTAATTCATNTTTTTTTCTCATAGAAATGTTTAAACTTTTGTTTTACTTTAACAGTACATTCAACTGTGCACCCCATTTTTGAAAATTTTAAAATTGCAGGCTTATACATCTTCACTTGCCTGTCTGTTTGTCAGTCTCGATAACGAAGTTAGACAGATGAAAATCGAGACCAGATATGGAAAACTTAAGAGCCCGATCCCCCGATTAACTACGTATGAGTTTCCAGTCTGGACCGGAAGTCACGTAATTTGAATTCAAATATTTTCTCCAGAACGAAGTTAGATGGATGACCGGCATGACTCTGTTGTTATCAGGAAAAGTATGATGTACAGGGGCAAGAACTACTAAAACCGAGAACGTATATTTTAAATTAAATCAATTTAATTTGATATATTTAAAATTAATTTAAAAAATATACGCTCTCGATTTTAGTAGTGTCTTGCCCCTGTACATCATACTTTTCCTGATAACAACAGAGTCATGCTGGTCATCCATCTAACTTCGTCCTGGAAAAAGATTTTAAATTAAATTAATTTAAAATATGATTGAAAAGGATTTAATGATTATGAATTTTGAAACAGTTAACAGTTATTAATCAAATTAAATTAAAGTATTAATCGAATTTTGGTCAAAATTCGATTTAACGCCACTATTTTCTCTTCGAAATTGATACTAAATCAAGTGTGGTGCTAAACCGAAGAATTTCAAACGATAAGATGTCGAGTTTGTATGGTTTTGCAACACAGTCGTGCAAACTCGATCCTCGAAAACCCTCGAAGAGTGGAGAACTCTTTGGTACGTACGACACCAAAGAAACCAAAGGGTTCTCCAGTATCGAACGGAACTACTCCTTCATCGAACTTTACACGGATAGCGCTATAACGAGGTTTTATTCTAAAAACAACAGGATAGCCCAAAAATCAGTTAACCGTGCATACACGAAACACGATTTAAAAAGCACGATTAAGTATTTAGACACTCGAAGGAGACGGAAATTTAGTATCTACAACTGGTTAACTAACCTTTGGCCCACACTGTACATTAAAAATTATATATTTTTTAATAGAATTAATCAAATAACTGTAATAAAATGTATTTTTAAGATCAATAACAAGCAAAATTACAAGAATTGTTGCTTTATAGAATAAGAAACTTTGATCAACGATTTAAAAATATATACTTTTTTTAAAGCAACTTTTAGTGGTTACGGATCTATAAAATATAATTTTAGAAAAATTATTGATGTTTAAGAGAAATAAAATATTATCGACAGCTGTTTCTTAGAATAAAAATAATTTCTATCCAAAAGAAAAAAAAATTATATATATATATAAAGTTATAGAAATGCCAAAATATTAATCATTAATCCGTTGGAGCGTTTGACATGGTTCGATGCGATTTTAAGATCCGGAATGAAAATCGAAACTTTTAAATATCGATATCTGATAAATATTTTCTAGTAGAAGAAGAGGGAAAGTTCTTATTGAGAAGATTTTTAATACGAAAAATTGTTTCTACAGTTTTATTTTATTAAAAAAATATACAAATAATGAGGTAGCATCGATAAGTAATCAGAAATGCCAAGAGTAGGAGTATTGATGATTCCTGTTATCACTTATTGGAATATGTAATATTGAATTTTCTTTCTTTCTTACGGAAGAGCAGGAAGAGCGGATGATTCGGATGGGGACGGGTTTCTTTTTCTTATGTGAATTAGATTGTAGCTAGCTTCAAAAACATAAAAAGAAGGAAAAAAATCATAGTATAAGTTCGTTCATTGGAGGCTGCAATTCGAAAAAAATACCCATAAATTTCCACTGTCTGTCTGAACTTAATCTCGAGAACGTTGTTAGATAGATGAAATTTGAGACCGGATATGAAAAGATTAGGGACAGGAGGCTCCGATTAACTATATATGGATTTTTGGCCTGGACCGTATGAATTGATATCATGTGACTTCCGGTCTAGACCGGAAGTTGTGTGATATCAATTCAAAAAATTATGAATTACGTAAATGACTGGCACGAATCTGTAGTTTTCAGGAAAAATATGACGTACAGCTGCAATACACTAATAATTTGAGATGGAGAGCATATATTTCAAATTAAATAAATTAAAAATGCGATTAAAAATTGCAGCAAGACGTCATAATAATTCTTGCCAGTTTCTGTTTAGTAAATTTAACATTTCTAAATTACGAAATGTATTTAATAAATTATAAGATAATTTAAATAGGTAAAAGTGAATTTATTAATGTATACCCATGCAATATATTAGATTGATGATTCTACTTTTATTATTTTATTAAAAATATTAAATTATAAAATATATTATAAAAAGTTTTAAGCTGTTTACCCCGCTGTATTTCGTGCAATATTAGATTATTCATACCTTTATATACAATTTAATGCGCTTAAGAACATCCATTTTCTTCTTCTGAGAAGGTTTCTGTGCCAATAATATTCATTAATTCGTTTATACAGTATAAGAAAAAAAAATCTATAGTGTAGTGTACGACATGCTTAATTTAGAACACTTCATACACTCCTTTTATAGTCAATATAGTATTAATAGATGATAAAATATTAACGCTTATCAAACTATACAGCTCTTTTTCTTGTTTTTTTTTCCTTTTCAGCATCCCAATAATCTACCAATTTAGTTTAAAAAAAATAAGTCGTAAGCAGAACAATCCATCTTCTTTAACAAGATAAGAAAGAAACAGGAATCTTGATAAGTATTTCTTCCATGCGAACGTTTAATAGTAACAAAAATATCTGAGATAAGACAGGAATAAAAAGTTGGATTCTTGTATATAGCAATCACTCGCGATTAAAACGTAAGTTTTTTGGACAATACTTTTAAAAAATCCTATTGTATCTAGATTTATTTTCAATTCTCAACGATTTCGATCAAGAATTGTTGAACAAAATTGGTATTTCCAGTCTTGCAGACAAATGGCATCATATATCAATGCCAAAGACCATCCGCAGTTATATACCGGAACATTGCAATTCAATTGTCCTTTCGGCGTCCAAATTTCGTTGCTATCGTCTAAAATATTTACTCTTTGTCAAAAGGCAGACATATGACATTCAGAAAGAGAAGTTGCGTCCACATGGCATAAAACAGATATAGAAAGTCTGCATTGCTGCCATCAAATGAAGCTTTGTAATATATCCGAGTGACAAACTAGAGTTGTTTAAAATGTGTTTTCTCTTCCCCTCTCCCTCCAAAAAACAAAATCACTTACTTTTACTCTCTTTCTGTTAACATTTTATCCCAATTGTTCCACTTACATCTTTGATTATCGATTGCTGGCAATTGATGTTTAAAGTGGAATAAAATTGTTCCTTTACTAAATTTGGTTCTTGGTTTAGAATTGGTTTTTAGACTGATTGAATTTCTTCTTCTTCTTCTTCTTCTTCTTTTTCTTCTTTTCTATTTTTAGCTTTGGACTAATAATAATAATAATAATAATAACAACAACAACAATAATCATTTTCTAAAAATACATTTTTATTTTAAATTAAATTTTTTTTTTATTTTTTCTAATCAAATTTTAAGAAGGAAAAATGCAATCATTCTGAAAATTTGTTTAGAAATTGTGTAATTTTTTTTTCTTAAAAATAAAATATAAATATTTAAAAAAAATTGATTTTATAAAATTCCTATTAACAAAAATAACCTTTATTATTATTATTATTATACTTTAATTCATCATCATCATCATTATCAATCGAGGAGGATGATGATGATGATGACCGTTCGGAGTCCACCATTTTGTAGAATTTAACGAATATAAAACTGTATTTTAAACTATAAAAATACTTTTAAATTTGATTTGATTTTATTTTCTACGTGATTTAATTCTTTAGTGATAAAATAGTAACGTAATTATTAACGTAACATCACAGAAAATTCAGAATATAAATTAATTTAAAAAAAATTATATAAAGTATCACACTTTCTTTACAAATAACATTTAAAAAAATAATTGAAAAAAATGATAAAGATCGTCTCAGTATCTAAATTAAAATCTAAATTTTGACAAATAGCCACGTAAAGAAGAAGAAGAAGAAGAAGAAGAAGAAAAACAATTTGATAAACTGGAATACAAACGCCTTTTTTCAGAGTATAATTTATAAATTTAATAACTTATTTGATTTAAACTTATGATGAAGAGGGAGAGACTCAAAATAAAAATCGAATAACACACAAAAAACAAATAAATTTCTCTCACAATTAAGTTTTTCTTAATCTTAACCTTGCATCTGTACCTAGTGTTTAGTGTTTGTCATAAATCACAATGTCTGTTATATTGAGAAGAAAAATATCTTATCTTAATGACTCTTCCAAGTTTAAAGGAGAAAATATGGGGGATGAATATATATATATATATATTTATTTATCTTTTCTTACAGTTTTTTCGAATATCTTATTATTGTTGTTGTTGCTCAATGGAGAAAACAGTGTATTTTATACATTTAATTACTCGGTTATTCTCTTTAAATACATGAATGAATTAAAATTTCTCTTAAAATATTTCTGATTAAACAATTCCTGTACGCTTCGATCTCTTAGAATTACAATTCATACAGAAAAATATACTAAAGCTGACGTATTTTTAAAATATTAAATTAGAATTTGATCGATTATATCGATTAAAAAAAAAAACAAAATTAAACAGAAAGCAAAGTTGAAAATTTAATAAATATAACTGTCTACGTTCTAAACATTAATTCGTGATAATGCCATTTAGTTTTGAAGGTTTGCGGGCGAACAGACAAACAGAACGATCGTTACAGAGCTCACAGCTTTGATTTGATCAGTGTAAAATCTTTAAACCAAAGATGGGGAAGGTTTACTTTGTTAAAATTTTTTAATTGTTTTTTATTCCTTGCGAGTGAATAGAATATGCAAATTTAGAGACAATTATTTTTAATAGCTTGAATACTCTTCAGGCAAAATTTGAGTTTTCTAATGAAAGTTATTGTACTTGCACCCTCGGACGTCTTGAATGCCCACAATAGCCCTTTAATAACACGTGCCTTAAGCGTTAAAAATTATTATAACATATTTCTTTTTTTATTTAAAAAAAGGAAAGAAAAAAAAGAGAGGATTATTAAATAATTTTCACATAAATTTAATTACCTTCAAGTTTTATAATGAAGTCATATAAAAGAGTAGTGTTTATTATTTAAAATATATATATATATATATACAGTACACGCTTATCGTACTTTTAGGATAAAAACTATTTGAACTATCTCATATATCAGCAAAAATTAACGAATGTTTTAAAATTATGTGTATATAGTGTAGTTATCCTTATTCCATTAAAAAACACAAACATATAGCTCAAAATTTATTTTAAAAAAAACAATNGTCATTTCCAAAAAACTCTTGAAATTTCTTCTTTTATAAAATATATAGGCCTATATATATAATAATAAGAATAATTTATATAAGATAAACATAAATTTCAAAGAAAAAAAGTAAGTTTGAAGTGGAGAAAAAATAAAGAAGAAAAAAAAAAAAAAAATGGAAATTTAAACTGTAAAAATGAAAAGTTTAAAGTGCCAATTTACCTTATAATTCGGTTATTTTATTTATTTTACATTTGAAAATTAATATAAATAAATAAATTGTTAAGATATTTATACGAAAAATTTATATAATAACAATTACTATCGGGCTTCACGTATAGATGGAAATGTATTTGAAAATTGCAGCCCAATAAGTACTAATTAAACAATAAATAATAATTAAATATTATTAATTAAAAGAAAATGTTTTTTTTTTAAACAAGAATAAAAGTTTAATACCCTTTTTTATATAAAAATATATTAAATAGTATAACAAAGCTTTACAATTTTAGACAAACAACATAATAAAATTTAATGGAAGCTAATGTATAATGTTTTTAATTAAATTTCCTTCTTCTTTTGCTGGAATTTTATTCAACTCTGATGTGTATAAAAAAAAATATATATATATGTGATGTGTTTACTGTGAATGTTCTGTATGCAAAAAAATATATACAGAATTTTTATAGTAAACACTTTCAAGAGCGAGATTTGTGGAATAAATTTTGTAAAAATATATGTATATATCATGGAAATCTTGGCGGATTTCATCTTCAAAATTTTGTCAATAGAATTTCGAAAACGATGCAATTCGCAGCGAAAAGATTTGAATATCTCTGAAGTTATTTACTGCTGTTTAACTATATTTATTTTTCCAAATACATGTAAACTTTTAACTATATTTTTAACACATTTCCAACTTTAAATAAAGCTTATTTATTATTATTTTTTGTATGAAACTTACAAATAAAAATTAAGAATTGAACTGTAAAGAAATATAATTGTTTTGTTTTAAAATATATTATAAATTAAAAAAAAAATATATATATATAAGGCAACGTAACACAAGGACAGTCTCCCAAGAGGATACTTTTCTATAGGAAATTGTCCCTATTTACATGTTAGAATTGTAAGTTTTAGGGTGACAACATTAAAAACAATATTAATTTTATATGAAAACATTTTAATTTAAATTAAAACAGTGGCTCAGTATAGGCAAAAAAAGGGGCAATTGCCTACAACAAGAGGCCCAAAACCAATCTTTTATAAGAAAATATCACTCCCCTAAAGAAAAATGTCTGAAGTCAATACTGTACAAGTAACCCCTTAATTCGAATTTGCCCNTTATTTTATTTTATTTTTTTATTTTTTTTAATTTCTTCCTTTCTCCATTTTATAACAGATATCAATGTCTTTCTTACTTTTATTACAGTTTCTTCCACAAGGACAGTCTCCCAAGAGGATACTTTTCTATAGGAAATTGTCCCTATTTACATGTTAGAATTGTAAGTTTTAGGGTGACAACATTAAAAACAATATTAATTTTATATGAAAACATTTTAATTTAAATTAAAACAGTGGCTCAGTATAGGCAAAAAAAGGGGCAATTGCCTACAACAAGAGGCCCAAAACCAATCTTTTATAAGAAAATATCACTCCCCTAAAGAAAAATGTCTGAAGTCAATACTGTACAAGTAACCCCTTAATTCGAATTTGCCCTGGGCTCCATAAAGATATAACACCCTATTGAGTTAAAATATATTCATTCCAAGTTTGCAAGACTGATTAAACTTCTTTCTTCACCTTTAGGATGCTGGATGCAGCTCTAATCAGAAAGAACAGTAAATAAATCAATATAGAGAATAGGAAAGGATGTTTGTGGAAATCAGTACAGAAAATCATTATATAAAACTTTTTCACCTTAAAATACAATTATAATATGAATATATTTTAAGTTTTAAATATAATATAAATCAAACTTGAATAGGGGAAGAACGAATTAATAAAAAAAAAAAGAAAACGTTATCAAAATTTCGTCTAGAAAATTGAATTATTTCAATTATTTAACGTAATCTTTAATATTAATTATCAGTTAAATTAGTAAGTTATTTTTTAAAAAAATGTAAAGCCATCGATTGGTTTTGTTGTTTACCAATATCTACCGACATTGTGATATTCTCGCATTTGTCAGTAGAATTGTATATGAAATTCCATTCTATCAAGGGAGCCTTTTCTTATTTGTAAGTTCCTAATTTCATGGAGAAAGATAAGGAAAGTATTGCTGATATCTTCGGTATTGTTGTTGCACTTGGGAATATTTCTTTTATTATGAAGATAGATAATTGATTCAGTATTGTGTTGAAATGATATTTACAAAGGGGATAATTTGTAAAAATTCATCTAAACAAATTATTACATTTCATTAAGAAAATTGATAATTTTTGTACACAATTTTATCACGTTCCCTTACTTGATTTTTTTATTTATTATTATACTTCTATTCTTTATGGAAAAGTATGGTAATGGGTCAAAAATTGACCCGTTTTCTTCTCAACATTTTTAGTTTTGGACTCAGGGGACTTTGAAACGTTGAGAAATACAAAAAATTCGTTTTTTTTTTTCACCTATATGTATGGATGTGGGTGTACGAATTTAAAGCTTAATAACTCACGTGCCTTTTACCGAAATTTTGTGAAATTTTACAGGGAGATTTGTGAATTGGGAGGAAATGTTTGTAGAAATTTTCAAGCAAATCGGACCATAGGTTCGAGAGATATGCCCACTTCCTTAATATCTCCTAAATTAACCTGTAGACTTAAATATAATGGTAGCAATTATTAAATCTTGAAAAAAAAATAAAAAATGCCGGAAAAGTACAGCAACAACGTCGCCAAATTTTAATAAAAATTTATTATTTTAAATCATATTTTCTACTTATTAATTAATTAATTTGTTTAATTTATATTTTATGTTATTTCTAATTAAATTTTACATTTAAAACACTTTATATTAATTTTTAATTTTATTATATTTTTCTACACCACACTTATAAATATATATATACTTATTATTTTATTTATTAAATTTTATTAATATTTTTTAAATTACATTTTCTACATTTTATAGTGTAAAATAAGCGTAAATATAATTTTTATGCTTATATATAAAACATATTTTATAATAATAATAGAAAATATAAAGAATTTACAATTTTTTTTTTAAACAGAAAAATACCTCGAAATAATTGCCATAATTTCATTTTATTTAAAGGAAAAGTCTTTAAGAAAAATTCAGGAAAATTCCATCATTAATATATTTATATAGTTTTTTTTATTTTACTATTTTATTAAATTGAAAAATATTTTCTGGTTATGTAAAGAATGTTAAATATCGAAACTTTACCCGAGGGAACAATGTAAAATTCTTAATTTATTCATTTCAAACGGAACGGTTTAACTGGTTTTATTTGCACCGCAGCATCAACGTTTTTCCCCCCTTCTCCTGTTTTTTTTTCTACCCCTTCTTTGTGGTTTGTTCTAAAGTGCTCCATTGGAAGCGTGGAGTAACGTTAATTGTCTTTATGTAATGTTTACTTTCAAAAAGATGAATGATTTAAACCATCACCTTCCACAAATAGCAAAAGATGAATTTAAATAATGAGAGGAAAATCAATTAAAGTGATGCACTAAAGCATATTTCTATCTTCCCCCTTTTCTTCTTTATTTTATTTTATTTTTTTATTTTTTTTAATTTCTTCCTTTCTCCATTTTATAACAGATATCAATGTCTTTCTTACTTTTATTACAGTTTCTTCTTTATCAATTTTAATATGTAAATGAAAGCAATATTTCAAAACTAATGAAGTAAGTCTTGTTTTCTAAAAGGAATTTAAAATGTTCTTTTTATTTAAATGATAAAATCCTGTACGCTGATTAGTTAAAAGCGTTTACATATTTATTTTGTCATTATTTATTTATTTATTTTAAATACATCACTTTTAAGTTCATTAATATACATTAATTTAGTTATTATAAATAATATTATATTTTATAAAACACTAAATATAATATTTACTACAGATTATTTAAGGTTTTTAGGAGAAATTTACGAAAAAATCGAGCGATGAGTTGCTTAACTTTTCCGGCAATATTGAGAACTACGTGTGGCGCCATCTGTTATGATATTTTATTAAAACAACTTTTTATACGTGTTAATTATTATAAAATGGCAAAAAGATTAATTTTGAGAGTAGAGATTAATTTTATAAACATTTATAAATGTTAATAACGAGTAAAATCTTCACTAACTCGAGATATGACACATGACCTCTATCTATATCTCCCCACCCTTTTGACCTTTGACCACTAAAATTTATTAGAATCAATGCCCCTAATACGCAAAACAACCTGCAAATTTTCTGAAATTTTCGACAAAAAGTACAGGAGTTATCGGGTGAAGAATTAGTCCATCATACACACTAACATCCATACTTAACCGGAAAAAAGCCCAATTTTTTAAATTTCTGGACGTTTCAAGGTCCAAAAATCTTGGAGGACGATTCGCCATACTTATCCCTGTTATATATAACAAGCGAGAAATTAAAAATGTTTTTAAATTAAAATTTTTAAGCCATTTTAACGATGAATTTTAAAGTCTTAAATGACTTTTGCATGTTAGTGTAATAGTAAAATACACATAAAGATAATTTTCTGTTGAAGATACTATTTAAAGGCGTCTTTAGTAATTAAATTGAAAGTATGCATATTAAATAGCATTTTAAGTTACTTTAAAAGCATTTAAAATAGTTTAAAACGAAATTTTAATGTGACTACAATATTTTATTATCTTTTGCTAGTTAATAAGTATAATTTAATGCAAAATAAATACGTTTTATTTGCTTATTAATACAATAAAATGTAAGAATTTTTAAAATTTTATATGAAATAAATATTGTTTTTTTTCAGTAAATAAAATATGCTTATAAAGTATTTAATAATAAATTTTTTTTTAAAATAAAAATTATTACGTATACGTCGCTTTTTAATTTTATTTTGATTAAATTATCCCTTATAAATGCGTTAAAATAGTAATTATAAAAAGCCATTAAGTAAATTTAATAACATAAAAGAAAATATTCAATGGAAGAGTGCACTTAAACTTGGAAAAAATATGCAATTTTAACGTTTTTTAAAGCTTTTTGAGATAATTATATAATGAAAGAAGCCTGTAAAGACGTTAATGAATGCATAAAAATACATATTAAGATAAGAAAAATATATTATCTTATCTTAAGCGAAGAATTTATGGAAATTTCTTACTTGTTTGTTTATAAAAAAAATCTTCCTAAAATAAAATCTTTACTTAAAAAAAAATTATATTATATTTATATATGTTGAAATTTTATTAACATAANGATGCTCGTTTAGTCGTTTATATTATTTTATACATATATAACTATAAAGTTTATATATATACAAATCAAATGTAAAAATAAATAATCTGCAAAGCTGGTTGTAATTAATTTTATATACAAAACTAAATTCTCTTCATATAAAATTAAAAGTTCACTTTATTTAAACTTTAACGAAATTTCTCGTTCAACTAGAAATATGTATTACATTGTAAATTCACGGCATTTTATATTAAAAAAATATCATCTTATTCAGGGTTATAACAATTAACTTAATAACCTTCCACCAATGTTAATTGCTAGAGATGACTTTTCCTGAAGTTTATTCTCGTATCCAAAAGTCATTTAACACTAAGGCACTTCATAAAAGTGTCATTAATGTGACATGTTTCAGCCTTCAACAGCGCATACCTCCCATTTATGGAATGTTAGGTTATTAAAATATGTGGCGAAAGTTTAATGGTACTGTCTATTAATTAATGACTGCTCATGTGTGAGATTATATATTCAGAATCCATAACCTGTGGAGTTTTATATTCTTCGAATACTTTCATTAATTTTATTGATTTTTCTCCTTTTTTCTTACATATTTTCAACAACCCGATTGTTTACTATTTTCTCTAATCTAATTAAGTGATTTTTTTTAAAGATAAAGATTAATTTTTTTTACATCTGTTACTTTATATTCTCTCCGTTCGTCCCTTTGTCTGTGTGAAAATAAAATTTTAACATAGACAAAGGGACGAATTATCATACTACGGACCTATAATTTCCGCCTGTTGTCTTCCTCGAACGGAATTAGATAGACGAAAATCGAGAACAGATATGGAAAGCGTAGGGGTATGAGGCCCTATTTAATTATATACAAAATTTCGGTATGGACCAGAAGACACGTGATTTCAGTTCAAATGTTTTCTCCAGAACGGAGTTAGACGACCGGCACGACTCTGCTGCTATCAGGAAAAGTATGATTTACAGGGGCAAAAAACAATACTAAAATCGAGAGCATATATTTTAATAAAAATATGATTAAAAAGTGCAGCCCAGAATGAAATTTCGGCACTAAACAAATAATATAGATATTTTTTTATATAAAATTCACATCTGACTTTTGCGAAATATGAATTTTTAAGAAAATATTTATGACAAAGAAGTGAAATATTTTTATATAATTGAAATTTTTCAATGATTCTACCTTGCTAAAATTAAACTTTATCAGCCACGCTCGCTTTATTTATGCTACTATCAGTGCTAGATTTGCGATTATAAGCTATAACACACAAGAGGCATTCCTCTCGATCAAATGATAATCAATTTAAAAACTTGAGCCCTAAATTATATCGCGCAAAGTGAGGCCTCAAATTCGTAGCCACGTGTAAATTCGGCCTTAAACACAATTTGAGTAACAGAACATAATTTATCAACCTCTCTTCAAAATTTTACAAGTACGAGTATAGATTCGAACCCGTTCGCTTGGAGTTACAGTATATGCTGTTGTTTGTTATATCCGCCATTTTATAAATAATTTACACACTTTTAAATGTACTGAAATTGCACATAGTAACACAGCTTGACACTCGAAAATATATGAAAAAAGTTAATAAATTTACAAACTACGATAGAGAAAAAGTTATTGCATTATTATTTTGTTTGTATTCATTACATTATTTTTTATTGAAAATTGTTTTTCCTATTTAAATATAAACTTTAGATGATGATGATGATGACCGTTCGGAGTCCACCATTTTGTAGAATTTAACGAATATAAAACTGTATTTTAAACTATAAAAATACTTTTAAATTTGATTTGATTTTATTTTCTACGTGATTTAATTCTTTAGTGATAAAATAGTAACGTAATTATTAACGTAACATCACAGAAAATTCAGAATATAAATTAATTTAAAAAAAATTATATAAAGTATCACACTTTCTTTACAAATAACATTTAAAAAAATAATTGAAAAAAATGATAAAGATCGTCTCAGTATCTAAATTAAAATCTAAATTTTGACAAATAGCCACGTAAAGAAGAAGAAGAAGAAGAAGAAGAAGAAAAACAATTTGATAAACTGGAATACAAACGCCTTTTTTCAGAGTATAANAATTATTTCGTACACTATTAGATACAATTGAAGTATTTTAAGGCCTCACCAACCATCCCTCTTCAGATCTTGATATAACATAAGCTAATAAATTCTGTATAAAAATATTTTAAAATATTTACAAGTTGTATAGTATTATGTATATGCTAAAAGCACACCTTTTAAGATCGTATGCATGGTGTTATGAGCATGCACATGTATAGTGTACTATGTTACGAAGCCATCCATTCTTTTTAATACTGTATACCAGTCGATCCCCCTATAACACTGTTGATTTTTCCGTTTTATATGAATTCCATGTTGTATGAGTCACTTAGATTTTATAAATACGTGAGCCGTTCACAGCCCGGCACACGTATTTGTAAAATCTGTGACTCGTACAACATGAAATTCATATAAAACGGAAAAATCAACAGTGTTATGGGGGGTCGACTGTAGTACTATGATACGTGCATACTCCTATACTGTTAAATGGGATATTTAATGTATACATACATATAGTATGGACTTAATGTGTTGAAATATCAACTTTAAATAAAATTTTAAAGCTTACTTTCATTTTTTTGGTGTTTTTTTGTGGAATTTGTTGTATTATTTTTATTGTATGTTGTATTGTAATTTTGTTGTTGTATTATTTTTATTGTATGTTGTATTGTAGTTTTGTTGTTATATTATTATTATTGTATGTTGTATTGTAGTTTTGTTGTTATATTATTTTTATTGTATGTTGTATTGTAGTTTTGTTGTTGTATTATTTTTATTGTATGTTGTATTGTAGTTTTGTTGTTATATTATTATTATTGTATGTTGTATTGTAGTTTTGTTGTTATATTATTTTTATTGTAT
>NW_019384821.1:49309-85817 GCF_000671375.1 Centruroides sculpturatus
GTTGTAATTATTTTAATTATTTTTATTTCCAAACTGATTTTAACCAGTTCTATAGTAAGGTAACATTCCAATAGACAATATGCAAAGCTTTTTTTTCAGTTTACAGCAGTATTTATTACACAAAATTTAAGTAAAGCTTAACATGCCGATCTTGCCCCGGTCTCCCCTATATATTCTTTATTAAAAAAAAATAGTTTAAAAATTTAAATTTAGAAGAAATTTTTAAAATATTTTCTATTTATTATTTAAATAATATATTTTTACTTTACTTGGAATTAAATTGTTTAATCACGTTTTAAAATAGAAAAGACTTATTGAATTTTTAAAATTAAATTTCTTTCTAAGAAACAGATAAAATTTAATTTTGTTTTGTTTTCTCATATGTTCTTTTATATATATGTATATAAATATATATATATATAAGAGGGAAAAGCTCTTGATAAATTTAAACATTTATATTTTTGCATGTGTTCACATTGAGAATGTACAGGAATAAATTTGTTTAAGGGGATACATGAAGATTAAATTTACTCTGATTCTACTGTTTTTTTGAAGTAAGTGATTTTGTTATGATACCGAAAAGAAAATTATTAATGAAGTGGGTTCTTTGTTTGTACTGTTGCAATAACAAATGGGATGTATTGTACTTTGATCGGATGAATTCATTATACAATGGAGTTAGCCTGGTGAAGAAGTCCTGATGCTGTTATAGTAACAAATTTTTAGCTTTAAAAATATTTCTATTGTATATAAATATATTTAAGTGTAGCAATTTAAATAGTAGAAGTCGAATAAAGTCGCTATTGTTATTGAATCTTCTATTTTCCATAAAGTTGTATTAGGAAATAGGAAAGTAAATTATTGTGCTTTAGTTTTTATATTGCGGGCGTATACATTCCCACAGCCGTCAGTCAGTCTGTCCGTCCTTCCTGAACCTTCACAATGGAGTTAAATAAAAATCGAGACCGGATATAGAAAGTTTAAGAGTGGAATATCCTTATCAAATATTTTTTTTAGTTTTATAATATTTTATTATGTATAAAGATATTTTATTGTATATTAGCTGTGTATACCCTACATTGCTTTGGCTTTCAAGAGGTGGGATTTAGGTGAATAAGGGCTGGTGTACTTTGTATTGTATTTTTTAAGCAGTTGAAGAACAGCTACGTGTTCTTGGTGTGGCTTGGTTTTAAGTGGGTAAAATTGGGTTGGGAGAGGGTGATAAAATAATGGTCTGAATAACTAAAATGTACATTTATTTACTCGAGTATTTACAATAATGAAGCTGCAGTATTATGTTAACGCTTGCTCGAGCTTAAGTTAAGAGGGTAGGCTTTAGAGACGATTGGGGTGGGTCCCAACCGTATTTTTTCATAGGGTGTCGAAGAATATTCATGCCAAATTTGGTTGAATGAACTGAATAATATTTAGATGTTATTGTTATCGATTGTTTTTTCCAAATCTTTTCATTCTCCTATTATTTGAAAATGTTTTGATACCGAAAAGAAAATTATTAATGGAAAAGCTATTTTGTTTGTATAGTATCGAATGGGATGTATTCTATTTTTATTAGATGAATTCATTATAGAATGGAGTTAGCCAAGTGAAATATTGCTCGATGCTATGTTACAGTAATAAATTATTTTCTATCTAAAATTATTTTATTGTATATAAAAGTTTTATCTAAATATGATATTTGGATTCTAAATATCAAATAAAATAAATAAACTGAATGATATTTACAATATTAACATTGATTGAAAGTTTTTGATTCTCTTATTTTTTTGAATAAAAGTTGTATTATGATGCCGAAAAGTAAATTATTAATGAAGGAAATGCTTTGTTTGTAATGTAATATTATTAAATGTATGTCTTGTATCATCGGATGAATTCATCATTCAATTGAATTAGTGTACTGAAAATACTTTTTGATGTTGTTATAATGACAAATGCCAAATTATTTTCGGTTTAAAAAATATGTTTTTATCGTTTATCAATTTTGAATGATAAATAAATAAAATGAGATTTTAGAATATTATTTTTATTAGTATCGATTGGATACTTTTGATTATAAAATTGCGGTTAAAATAATATTATATATTATAATATATAANAACTTAAAATTTATATGCACAGATAAGCTTATACTCGATTCAATAGGACCTACTGATAATACAGTAATAGCCAAAATCCTAGATCTTGTACAATACCAATTAAAGTGTATTCTACAATACCATTATGTAAACTTATATAAAAAAGGCCTCGCAAATCTATGCTTGATTAGGGCCTCGCATAACTGTCGCTAAGTATCTAGGAAGCCTACTACATCTTCCTAGATATATAATTAATATATTACTATAAAATTGTTAAGTTTAAAATGAATAATGCTAATAAATTGTTTTTTTACCATATAAAATTAAGAAATAATTATTAAAATAGCATATTAATGTATCTGTACTGTATATATCTCTGTGCTTATTTTTGTATAATACAATTATAGGCCTTTGAGTAAAGAAGAGTTTAGTTCTTATCCATATACTAACTAATTTGTGTTTAACAATATTATTAATTATTTACTCTTTCAATATAAAAATTCAGTAGCTTTATAGTAAGTATAATAGAGTAGCTCATTGTATAAACTACACTTAATCTAATTTTGCAGGTAGGAAGCAGGGAGTTTTTTTTTGCAGTTTTCTCGAACAAAAACGCTGATGGAATACATAAAAAAGTGAGTGAAGAATATCTTTTTATATATATATATATATTTTCTGTTCTCAATAAATCTATTCCTTCTGTAAACGTGACTTATATAACATTGCTTTCACTGAATGCATCACACGCAAGTCATATCATCCTTTACCAGTAGAAAAGAAGAAGATGAAGAAGAAGAAAATAACCCAAATAGTTGTACTTTATTTTACTTTTTTTTTCTTACTTAATTATTTTTTCTTCCTCTTTAAAAACTTTGGGGTTTTATTTAAGATTTTTCAAATAGATATAATGCACTTTTAACGCTATCCCCATTGGGAAACGAAGCATCCTAAAATGCAATTAGGAGAGGATTTTTTTGTGGGTGTTTTTCATGAATATTCTACTAGATCTTCGCTACTTTTTTTCTATCTTGTTTTCGTTTTCGACATTCTTATACTCTAGAGACATTACTGTAAAAATGATGTATCTAATAGACTTTCAGGTAAGTCTAGAAAACTAAGTATGAAATACAAATAAATCTACAATTCATTAGAACATAATTTAAATTTTAAAAACAAATATATTATTATTAATTACAAATTAAAAATAATTTTATAAGTAGATACAACGCGTTTTCATCTTCAACATTTTAACATTAAGAATTAATTAATAATCATTGAGAAATAATACTCGAAACATAAAGAAATCACTTAAAATCAGATTATTATTCTATTCTTAATTGTTTTTCCTTTTAAATGATCATCATGTTGTCTTTTAATTAGATCGAAAACTGGTATTTAGTCTTGTAAGCAGATTACTCTGATCAATAATTTCTTCATTAATTGATCGATACTTTAATCCTTTATCAATATCATTATCATTATTTTGTCTTAAAACAAACCACCAGTAATATATTTAAATAGATAATTAATTAAATAATTTTACAATAAGTCATATAACATTTGATGAGTAAACAACCGCAGTTTAGAAACGAGTTGTCTAACTTTCCCGGCAAAAAAGTTAAAATTGTGTGTAGTGCTATCTGTTTATTATAAAATAACAAAAAGATTAATTTTAAGGATAACGAGGAGTTTTATAAATAATTATAAATGCAAATAACGAGTAAAATCTTTATTAATTCTGACTCATCTCGAGATACGACATATGACCACCCTCTATCTCCTCACTCACTCGACCTTTAACCATCAAAATTTAATAGCATTAATGACCCCAATACAGAAACCACCCTGCAAAATTTCAGAACTTTTCGACTAAAGACACAGAAGTTATTAAGCTTTAAATTGAGTAAACAAAATCGCGAACTCTCTACACACAAGTACCAATAATACCGAAAAATTCCCAAATATTAAAAAAAAAAATAATAAAAATTCACAATCTGTCTACATTATTATACTTTATTATTCATTTTATATATTAAATTATATTATTTTTACTTGGTGAATAATGTATTAAAGCGATAATTATCATCATATGTGATTAATTTAACAAATGAAACCGAATATTTATAATTGTTTTAATGATATATCTATACATTTTTCTTACAAAAACAAGGCAGACATTTAGTTTTAGTTCTACTAATTAATGAAGAAATACCGCTGCACTTAAGCTGTATCTTATGGCATCATTACTTAAACATTTAATTACAAGAGCAAATAAATTCTTCTGATATAACAGGTATACTATTTTTTTTTTATCCTTTATCTCGATACTAATTTGTCCCTTAACTATATAATTATTTTTTCCGTCTAACCATCTAACCCTGTGGTAAATGCATTCTACTCTTTAATTTCCTTATTATATAAATACTAATTCTTTCATACAATTTATTATTACTTTTTTCCTTCTCTTGGTATTGCTATTAATTTTATTTTTAACAAGAGTTTCGATCGTTTTTATTTCTTACTCTTCGGCATTAATCATTTACAACCATTTATTTCTATAAATATATTGAAAGGCAAGGGGGGAATCAACGACAATTGAGACAGGAGAGTGCATTCGATATCTTGGTAACCAATTAAATCTCATGAGTCAGCGGATTTACGGTATTATCAGTTACAATTGCAATCTGAAAGGATTACAGGTTATCATAAGTTGCTTTCATACCCTTCTGTAAGAATCTTTCAACAAAAAAATCGAATAAATGATTTGTAGATAAGCTTCTCTTATGGTGATTAACTTTCGAATTTTCCTTCTAAATACCATTTTAATAAAGCAAAAGATGACTTTTTTTACTGTTATAGAAGCCTTCCTCTACAATATTATTGATTTTAAAATTCATAAAATAATTCGAAATCATTTTTAGGATACGTTTAAAAACTTAATTTCATAAATTATAGAATTAAGAGGAAAAAATCTAGTGTATTATTGTGACAGCTTCAGAATAATACACACTCGATTTTTCGTCACAATGCTCTCGAGTTTAGTAGTGTATTGCCCCTGTACATCATACTTTTCCTGTTAACAACGTCAAAATAATACACACTCGATTTTTCGTCACAATGCTCTCGATTTTAGTAGTGTATTGCTCCTGTACGTCATACTTCTCCTGTCTTTTCATATCTGGTCTCGATTTTCATCTATCTAACTTAGTTCTCGAGATTAAGAAAGGACAGACGGGTGTACCGAAAATCTCATACTAAAAGTAACGCAAAAACCGATAAAATCGAAGAGCGTATAAATTAATTTAAGAAGAAATAAGAGACAATGGCATACGCTAATTTCCATTATAGCATAGTAAATTAGCGAATTAGGACAAACTTTAAACGAATTAGTAAGAGAGATAACAGTTAACGAAATTTTATTCTAGGTAAAGATACATTTGGTCTAAGCAATATGTCCACAGCAAGTATAAGAATGGAGAAGAATAGTAGATTTACCGAGCGCTTTTCTTAATAGTCTCTTCCACCCTAAATGCTCGCATTTGATTATTATTATTGCTACAATCTATATTCCACTCGAGTAGACTCCGGTGTTACAATTTAAGTAAATGACTTGGAAGAAAATAACGTAATCACAAAGCAGGTCAGAGTTAATCCGATCAAAGTGAATAGTGTGTCATCGCAACCAATAACCATTCACCAGTCACAAACTGCAGATTTTTCAAATTCGCCTCTGGCTACACGTCTGGGTTTTGTAATCTTTTTCTTTTACTTTTTCCCCCTTTCTTCTTAGAAGTTTTTACCATAAGGAAAAGGTTTCTTTCTTCTTCTTCTTTTCTTAGTATTTTTTTATTTTATAAAATCTTTTCTGTTTTATCATAGCTCACACAAATCCTGCTATCATCTCCACTTACACACAAAACAGACGCACTTTAAATGCAAAAAGAAGGAAAAGATGAGGAGCTATTTGATTTGCAAAACAGATGGTGTGGTTTAGAATAGAACGAATACGAATGCGAAGAAGTTTCTGCCTTAGAATTGGAATGTCTTATTACTGAAGAGAGAGAAAAGCTGTTGAAATGCTCGTGTGTAAATATGTAGAAATTAAAACCACAGATCGATACAAACTTAACTTCTATAGTTCTTAGTTATATTTCAAATAGAAAAATAAAAAATAAGATGGTTTCTTGTTTAGTAATGGATCGAAGTAAGTAAGGTGTTAGTTCGATACATTATAATATACATAAAATTACAGAGGGGTAAAACTTGTAGACAAATTTTGGGGGAGTTTCTACAAGTAGATAATAGAATAGAGTTTGTGATTAAAGGTGAAAGGTTACGTATTTCGATCACTTTTATGATTATAATTTGTGGAATTTTTTACACGCTCTAAGGAGGGGGGGACAAAACCCCTTATGTCACCGTCTCGACACACGTGATAATATTTATATATTATTAGAGATTTCGTATTTGTTATGGTAAAACGCAAGAATCAATATTTCTGTCTGGTTAGTGTCTATTTGTATCTATTATCATATCTATAACGTAGCGATGAAAGGATAATTTTTAAAAAGTTAACACTCCTTCGTAAGCTTTTTAAATTATTCTCGTTGATGTTGTCTGTGTTAATTTACTTAGCGAAGAAATGAAATATCGAATGGAAAGATTAAAAATTTAATACTTTGAAGTAAATTATAGAAAATAATTAATTAAATTGAGTATTGTCTATAGTCAAACGTAGTCAGATTAACAATGGTTTATTCAGTTTAGGTATTATTTTTATATAAATTTGTATAAAACTATGAAGCAATTAAAGGATAGTTTTACGTATTGCAGTTTTAATAGTATTAGATAAGGATAAAAATCCATTGTGTTTCATCAAAGCTGATGCTCGTTTAGTCGTTTATATTATTTTATACATATATAACTATAAAGTTTATATATATACAAATCAAATGTAAAAATAAATAATCTGCAAAGCTGGTTGTAATTAATTTTATATACAAAACTAAAAAAAAAAACAGGAGAATTTAAATTTATAAAAATATCTAGAGCAGTTATAAAGGCTTATAAAAATTCATTATATATTAAGAAAAACAGGAAAAATATTAAATGATTTAATATCTTCCTGTTATTAAATGATTTAATATTTACTCAATCTAAAATAATTTATCAATAAATCAACAAAACAAATACCAAATTCAAATCTCATTTTCTTTCACAGAAGTACCAGACAGTCAATATATCGTGTATTGACCTACGACAAAAATACAATGTATTGTGTTTTTAGAAGATTTCGAGCAAACAGTAGAAGGGCAAGAAGTTATTTTCGATTGAACCATAATCCTTATAAACATTTATAGTTTTATATACATTATGTTATTCCTATACAGTTCTATCTATCTATTTATTAAAATCATATTTAAATACGTATAGCAAACAACAAAGAAGATTATCGTAAAAAAAAAGGAAACTGATATTCATATCTTTGTTGAGTTATAGCTTTTGTTATAATTTAATCTGATTCCATCCATCAAAATATAACTTTGATCAAAGTTAATCGATATATTCGATAGGCCAAATGTCAAAATTTACATTGGAAAAATTTTATTTATATGTTGATATTATACGAAATCTAAAAATATCTATAACTTGTATGATTTCTTTATATTAAACTATGGAATTCAAACGAATACATTTAGATCATTGTACCTAACTTTAAAATTTAAACGTACTTTTTTTTTACTATAAAGAAACGTTAAAAGTAGAACATATATACTTAGGATAGTGTACAAACCAGAAAATTCGATTGAAAACATTAGAGAATCTACCAAATTCGACCAAATTCTTTCGAGAATGTCACATACGTCAATATTCTACTGGCAAAGAAGCCAAACTTGAACAGTTTCATTACGTAATTTTTTAATGTAATTATTATAATTTAGGAAAAAGAAAACATCTTTTAAAATTGCTCAAGCTTCTTAATATTTAAGATTATTTATTAATTAATATTCAGTCTATAAATCTTCTGTAAGACTGATTATAGAAAACTCTAATCAATCGCACAGTTTTTATACCAACCTGTACATCAATTCTAGATTATTTTATAGAGTATGTTAATTAAAGTTGTAATATATAAAAACGAGTTATATGACATTTATAAAATAATATAACCTTTGGAAATTTCAAATTATAAACCTATACATTCTCACTGACATAGGACTCTCAGTTATTCGTTAATTTCCAGAACGGAGTTAGAAAGATAAAAATCGAGACCATATATGGGGTGGAGACTCATTAACCGTGTAAAAAATTCCGATTTGGAGCAGAATTTACGCGATTTAAATTCAAAATTTCTCGAGAACAGAGTTAGATGACCAGCATGACTCGATTGTTATCAGGGGAAGTATGATTTACAGGGGCAAGCCACTACTGATTTGAGATGGAGAGCATATAAAGTATGATAAACAATTACAGCCTGGTATTGTGACGATTTCATAATAAATAATTGCTCGTTAATATATGTATGTGTATGTGTTATAATGCTATGTTGTTTCCTATAACTGGTTTATATTTATATATATATCAGTAATAGGATAATAATCAATTCAGAAGAAGTAAAATAGCGATTAAATATAAAATATCCTCTAGAGACATGGAAGACTAAAATATAAACTGAAAATAAACTGCGTTTTCAATGCTACTCACGCAACATAGCAATATAAGATTTGGAAGTTACCTAGAGCGATTCAAAATCAAAGACATATAACAAATGCGCATACCGTCTTTCGAATATAGAAAATGGTCCAAAATATTACAAATATATTCCAGACAATAAAGTACCTTATATATAACTTATATATCATTTATAGCTATAGGGCAAAACTACAAAATGTATTGTATGATTGAATAAATGCACTTTAATATAATTTAAATAATATTATCTATCTCAGAAATTCTACAGTGGTAGTTTCTGATACTGTGTACACTTCACATATTATATATATATAATATAATGAAAGTTTGTTGATAAGTTATATTGAAATATTGCAATGATAGATTCACGTATATCATATTGAAAATTAATATATTATGGAATAAATACATAAATTTCATTTTAATATTTGTAGTAGATTCATACGCGTGTTTCATGCACAATATACTGTAGTTTTATGTATGATCTACGTATGTTTTATATAAATTCTGTGTAGATATAATAAAAAGCTTGCGCTTACATATAGTTTATATATGCAGATACCTAGATAACCACGTAGATTAATTTATATAATAATATATTATTGTACTAGTAATAATTATATAATAATACTAAAATATATTTTCACAAATATAAGATCCATTATACTGTATAAAGATATCTACTTTAATATTTATCCAGGAGCAAAAGAGATCTTTTCAGCATAGCAGGAGTGTGTCTATTGTTCTTACAATGATGAAAGTCATAGTAGTGTTCGTGAGTATAAGGAATTGTAGTGATTTACCAATTAGCAGACTGCACGATATTAGCCTTTTTATATAAAGCCACGTGATTTATCAAGATTACATTTTTTTCATCATGCTCTTATGATTAGAGAATTTACATATTGTCTCGGAACTACCACGCAATTTATACTTGCCCCTTTCTTCAGTGAATGAAAGGATTTCTCAGTAAAACTAATGCATCATATACGCCTAGATAGATTTTATATACACCTGTCACAGGTCCAGCTTAATTCTACCCCTCTACAGCCTTATATAAGAGATAAATCTTTTATTATATACACTACTATAAGAAGTGTCTGTGTATATATTAAGATATATACTAAAAGATTAGTTTTAAAGATACACGACCACAGAGAGATGAGATAAAATCTGTCTAGTAACAAAGGGAACCCCACGTTTCTCTGAAAGACATAAAAATATACAAATAAAAATGTTAATTTATATCATTTTCTTATTACATTTTTCACGTAAAAAATAAATTTTAAGGCCCCTGAATCTGTTTTAGGGGCCCGAGGATCCTAAAACAGATTCAGGTAGAGGGGGGCAAACAGTTAAATGGCTGTTGGCCCCTTTCTACCTGAATCTTTTAGCAAATAATTTTGTCACTATAAAATTAAATCCTACATTATCTTATTTAAACAAGAACGTTATTAAAATAAGTTTTTTTAAGTATTATAAACCACGTAAAATATTCTTTTAAATCTTTTAAAGTAAAATTTTTTGCTGTAATCTTTATGAAAACATTAAATCTTATTTTATTTAAAAAATAAAAATTTCCTAATTCTGAATGCAAAATCAATATATTCTGGATTATCATAATACATATTTTAAGTAGATTTTTCTTCAGTCTCTTTAAATATAAAAAGAAAAAAAGTAAACGTAAGAAAATAATTAAAATTCAATAAAAATATAAAGATGCATTTAGTTATCTTTTTTAAATAAATAAATATTAATAAAATAATCATTTTTTTTAATTAAAATTTCACGTGGAAAATAATAAATAAAAATAACGAAACGTAAATTTAATTTATAATGTATATACATTGTAAATAAATCTTATAAATTAATTTTTAATTAATTAATTAAATCTTTAATCTCTGTAAACGAAATACACACACACATATATATAAATTGATATGTTTTAAATGTACTTATGACCTAAATAAAGCATTGTAAATTATAATAAGCCTACAAAATATGATAATTGGTTGGCATTATTGTAGTTTTTTTTTATTAAGCGATTAAACATTTCTTAATATACAGTAGAGCGTCGTTTATCCGAATTAATTGGGGACTGGGGTTGTTCGGATAACTTATTTTTCGGATAACCGATTATGTATGAAAAAATATATTAATTTATTCCGTGTTGAAATTTTTCTCCGTTGCGTGTCGCTTCGCGTTGAATTTTCGTCGATGTTAAGCCTAACGAAGACTATTGTATCATTAAAAATTATTTTTTTATTTTGTACAAACAAAATAAATATATTGAAAAATATAAAAACAATAAAAAATTATACTTCAGAAGTTAATTTAGTATCAAAAACGTAAAATATTTGAGTAGCCGAAGACATAGCCAAAGATTACAGCGCCACAGCACTGGCGAAAATTTAAATTTGTCGACTGGAATTCCTTCGGATAACCGACGTTTCGGATAACCGACCTTCGGATAAACGACGTTCTACTGTATTTATAATTTATTTTTCTTACCTTATTACTTATCCTATCAACTCAGTATCTAACTGTGATCATTTCTTCTCTTTCTTATCTTTACTTCATCCTAGATCAGGTGTTTTCCAACCACTTTTACTCATTGACCCTATAGAAAATATTCATTTCAATCGATTTCCTTAAAAAGTTTTGTTATTCCTCAAGATTTTAAATAATAATTTAATATATATAAATAATACAGTGTAAATATATAAACGTGCAAGATAAATTTTACTTCGTTAAAAATATATATATAAGGTAATCAAACACAGTTATAAACTTTGTATCAGGGAAAAAAGTTATTATATTAAATCATTACATTAGAGAATATTACGTGATTATCTAAAAGGAACTAAATTTATGCATTCCATCTGTAATTTAATTTTCTCCAAGAAAATTCAAAGATAATATATTAAATTTTATGATATCAAAAGTACAAATTACAACATTAATCAAATATTTAATAAGTCTTGTAACTTTTCTAACTCGAAATTCGAATTCAAATTATTACTTTTCTTACTTTAATTACAGTAAACACGATAAAATTTTACATAGTATATTAATTTTTTTAATAACTTTTNTCGACCTGTAAATTTTAAATATAAAATTTTTTGGAGGAATAAATAGGTTCTAGAGTATTATAATTCTTACTTTCCGGGCTCTGTTATACAGTCGACCCCCCCCTATAACACTGTTGATAATTCAGTTTTATATGAATTCCATGTTGTACGAGTCATTTAGATTTTACAAATACGTGAGATGTTCACAGCCTGGCACACGTATTTATAAAATCTAAGTGACTCGTACAACATGGAATTCATATAAAACTGAATTATCCACAGTGTTATAGGGGGTCGACTATATATAAAAGAGGAAAAGTATGGAGATCGGTCAACAAATGACCTCCAATATTTTTATATTTTTGGATTCGGGACACCTTGAAACGTCGAGAAATGGAAAAAATTCGCCGGTGTTTTCTATATTTGTAGATGTAGGGGGGACGAATTGTTTATCTAATTTAAAGCTTAATAACTCCTGTGATTTTTGTCGAAAATTTGTGAAATTTTGCAGGGAGGTTTACGTATTAGGACAATTGATCCTGTTCAATTTTGGTGTTTAAAGATCGACTGGGTAGGGAGATAAAAGAGGTCGTGTCTACTCGAGTAGGGTCAGACTTAATGACTATTTTACTCTTTATTAGCATTTATAACTTTTTGNGTATATAATTTTATAGTTAGACACATGTATACATCATCTATATACATAACATATAGGTTATAAGGATTTTAAACTTTATACCTGCCTTATATACATATAAATATACACCTACACACACAGGCCCGACGAGAGGGGGATGATGATGATGTCCTGGGGCCCCAGAATTTGTTTTCTAAGCACTAATTACTATTAAAATCCTATTGTAGTATAAAATACTTAACAGTAATTACTGTTCTTTATTTTGTAAAAAAGTAATAGAAAAACTACTTGGGCTCCATGTTTATTTTCCTTGTACCCTTACGATGTTACTCGAAGCCACTGTATATTAATTATTAATTCTTATATTAAATTTTATAAAGTAAACCGAAAAAAAAGTTGTTAAATTGAATTATATATTATGATTTTTTCTTTCTTTTATGAACAACACTTTTAATTCAAAATTATTATTATTTTTTAAAGTAAAACAAAAATCGAAAAACTTTTTTAAAGTTAAACTACAATTTTGAATAAATTTTCGATACCAAAGAAAAAATTAAATAATAAAAAGAAAAAAAATGTAAACATATTTTCTTGTTAAATTCTGCATAAAATAAAATATAAAATTAAATATCAAAATGTAAAACTGTGAATAAATTTTTATATTAATGTTAGGCATTATGCATATAATATATTTTTTTATGTAGATTTTAAAATCTAGGATAAATTTCTCATGAAAAATTAAATATTAGCCATAAAAGGTGCAGTCGACCTGTAAATTTTAAATATAAAATTTTTTGGAGGAATAAATAGGTTCTAGAGTATTATAATTCTTACTTTCCGGGCTCTGTTATACAGTCGACCCCCCCCTATAACACTGTTGATAATTCAGTTTTATATGAATTCCATGTTGTACGAGTCATTTAGATTTTACAAATACGTGAGATGTTCACAGCCTGGCACACGTATTTATAAAATCTAAGTGACTCGTACAACATGGAATTCATATAAAACTGAATTATCCACAGTGTTATAGGGGGTCGACTATATATAAAAGAGGAAAAGTATGGAGATCGGTCAACAAATGACCTCCAATATTTTTATATTTTTGGATTCGGGACACCTTGAAACGTCGAGAAATGGAAAAAATTCGCCGGTGTTTTCTATATTTGTAGATGTAGGGGGGACGAATTGTTTATCTAATTTAAAGCTTAATAACTCCTGTGATTTTTGTCGAAAATTTGTGAAATTTTGCAGGGAGGTTTACGTATTAGGACAATTGATCCTGTTCAATTTTGGTGTTTAAAGATCGACTGGGTAGGGAGATAAAAGAGGTCGTGTCTACTCGAGTAGGGTCAGACTTAATGACTATTTTACTCTTTATTAGCATTTATAACTTTTTGAAAATTTCATCCCTATCATCAAAATTAAGCTTTTTTTTTGCTATTTTATAATAATTAGAAATATATAAAGTTTATTAAAAATAAAATATTATAAAAGATGGTGCAACATGCAGTTTTAAACATTGCCGGGAAAGTTAAGCAACTTCTTTGCTGGATATTTTAAGATATATTTTACCATTAATTCTGTATCTTAATAGTTAATAAATTTAACGATTATGTAAATAATGAGGAAATGACTTCATATATTTTTAATGAAACTTGAATTTCATTATATTTTTAAATTAATTTGCATCATTTTGTTTATAAAATCAAACAAAACCTTTCAATGAGTGTGATTGAATGATTAAATTTGCATGATTTACTCACATGTTTCGATCGTTTTAATTACTATAAAATCGATTTTTTACGTGTAAAGTAATGTAATTTATTTATATTAATTTAATTAAAAGTTCTTATTTTGTTATTTAGCATTCAGAACGTTGAAGATATTTATATTAATTTTATATTTTGCTGCTGTTGATTAACAAGTCTTGCCTATTAATTTTAATACAATCTTATTCAAACTCTTTTATTCATTTTTTATATATATTTTTCTGTTTTTTTACTATTTAAATTGATTTATTTTTTTAATTTTTCATATATTTATATTAGGATTATTATTTTTTTTAAACCATGATGCAGCAGGCTTAATTTTAATTCTTCTATTTTTATGAAAAAATTAAGGCTTTAAAGCCTTAAGTAAAGCATAAAAATGATGGATAAATATGATATTACTGTATAAAAATAAAGATAACTGATATGTTTTGTGTATATAAAGTATATATTTAAACAGTTTTACAAAAGTCATTCATAAAAACTTATTAGAAGTTACATAATTCATGAGAAATAACTAAGAATTTTGACAGGAAGCGGCATAAATTATGTAAGAATTAAATTAAAAATCAATAAACTTCGATTTTATATAACACACTTACACAGAAAAAAACATTACACCGAACCTTTGACACGAAAATTCTTCTACTACAGGTTATTTTGTTTTTTTCCTTCATATTTTCTTAAAAATAAATTGAATATTCCTTTTCTTTTTAGAAAAAAAATGGAAACAAAAATATTTAAATAATATAAAGAAGTTTGGTTAAAAATTGAATTTGCATAAAATTATTTTACTTCGATATCAGATATCATTTTTGCAGCAAACATTGAGAAAATTGTAAAAAGTTTATTTTTTTATTATTATTTTTATATTGGATATACATACAACTCTATATAATACTACGATATTTATCGTGAATTTTATATTTTTACATTTTTATATAATAAATTTTTATATTTTATATAAAAAATTTAGCAATTTGTTTTCAATATGTGTGAAGTGTGCAATGTTATTACTTTTCCCTGCTCTGTTGTATACTGTATAATGGATGGAAAGTATGACGATTGGTTAAAAGAAAAGAACCCCTTCCCAAGATTCCCCAAGTTAATAAAAAGGATCCCATATAAAAACCCCTCGAGAGAACTCGCTGGGTTTTTATATGTTGGCAGGATTTTGTTCAGAGCTTAATAATTCCTGTGCTTTTTAACGAAAATTTCTGAAATTTTCTGGAAAGGTTTGGGTGTTAGGGAGATTGATACTGATAAATTTTGGTGGTTAAAGATCGATGGAGTGGGGAGATAGAGGAGGTAACGTGTCGTATCTCGAATCGGGTCAGACTTAATGATATTTTATAATAATTAAAATATAAAAAGTTTTCTGAAATAAAATGTCGTAACAGATGGCTCTACACGCAGTTGTAAATTTTATTGCCGGGAAAGTTAAGCAACTCGTGCTTCCTTTTTTTATGTGACCTTGGGCGTTCACAGAAAATTTTCCACGATTACAAAGCTTGAAGACAAATGCTTACAACAATAAAATTTTATTCGATTATTTAATTTTTTGGGCACTTTTTCTAGATTATAGAATGAAAAGAATTGCATGAAGGCGTTCCATCGTCGAGAGTGTAGGAGTCGCTTCCTTCCCTACGGATGCCCACGTTTAAAATAATTTTTTTCAGTAGGTAAATTGTAATAATTAATAACAGTAATAATATTAAAGTGTTTTTAGCAATTAGCCAAAATTAGCTAACCTTTAAATGCGATGAAATTACCAGAAAGAATGAATTGTTCTTGAAAAAGTTCCAATTAAATTTAACGGGCTGATGATTATGTAAATTATTGGCACCAGCATATTGCTTATGATTTCGAAGGTAATTTTTAATAGAAATTTCCTCTTTCTGATTTTAAATCGAATAATTGATGTAAAAGTTATTAGTAATCTGATATTCCCATCTATAATTAAAATTTTAACATTGCATAGGATAAATTTAAAGCATTTTATTGTTTCTGGAGAATTTAAAATGTTCTAGCATCTTTTATGGCATTTTGAATTTTCCGGAAGTTCTGGGTGGACAATAAACCTGATAATAGGTAGATAGAGACACATTTGTAGAAGATAACGAAGATAAGACGAGGATACTTGAAAGATTTTTATGTAAAGTTAGAGAGATTTCGTGTTTTTAAGAATATCACTTTTAGGAACCAACCAAAATGGCTGAATTTTATTTTAACTACTTTAGGGAATAACGAAATTTCTGTATCCAATGGCAACAAGAGGCTTATGTCACACATTCGAAGTAAATACATTGCAGCTAGCATTGCCTGATTATTCACTAGGCACTTGAGACACATGCCTGGTGGCCCCGGGTCTCGGGGCACCGAAATTAGGAAAAATATAAATAGTCAATTGTGTATTGTAATTTATAAGTAGCTTTAAAGTTAGACAGTATTAGTTTTATATTTTTGGATAATTATGTAAAGGGGCTCCCAATCTTATATATCTTTATCCGCTTGCTAGTGTTTTATGTGCTTACGTACAGTCTGATGCTCGAATATGCAACGCAAGCCTCCCCTTTACTGTTGGATACATAAATTAGTTAAGACAACATCTCAGATCGGAATCTCAGAATTTTTGTGGATAGTTTGACCTAAATACATTGAACCCCAATCATCACTCAATTATTCTCATTGTGGTTATGGTCAAAGCTGAGATAGACATGAAAAAAGCTTCTATTATTGATCACAGATCAGAAGGATCTTAAAAATGCCCTCGAGGAGGCCTCGATTAACTATATACGAATTTCCGGTCTAGACCGGAAGTCATGTGATTTAATAAAAATTCCCCTGTAAAGAGTTAGATAGATGGCTGGCATGACTTTATTGTTATCAGGAAAAGTATGATGTACAGGGGCAAGACACTACTAATTTCAGGTGGAGAGCATATATTTTTTAAATTAAATAAATTAAAAACATGATTAAAATTTTCAACCCGCATTGTGCGATGTTACAATAGTTTTTCCTTATAATTTTTATAACTTTTACTACTTACACCCCTGTAAAAACAGTATAAAAACTTAAGAATTAAAATTAAACTTTGCATACTTAATTACAATTATACAAACATTTACGATTTTAGTTGCAATATTTTAACTATTTTAATTAATTATAAAATTTTAATAATAATAATAATAATAATACAATATCGTTATTAATACAAATACTGCACATATTTTAGATTTCTGCAATACTTTTAATCATACGCTTACATTATTTACTTACAAAATTCGAAACTCTTGAATAAGAAAGTTAAAATTTAACAAAGGTATAGAAAATAGTGTAAAATTAATATAAAAATTTCAAAAATCTCACTACTTTTAAGTTAAAGTCACTTAAAAAAAATCAAAGTTTTTTAAACTTCCGAATCATTCATCTCATAGATTTTCAGTTTAAAGTTTTCGAAATAAGAAAAAAGTTCTAAAATATTTATTTTAAAAAAGTATATATTTATATCTCGAACCATTTTCGAAATTTCTGATCATTTTCCTGATACTTTTTAGGTGTTTCTGAATATATTTAACTGCTTCCAAATAGAAATTTTCATGCTTAAAGTCTCATAAATGTTCACCACGTATTAATTCTTCGTTAATTGTTGATTTTACACGAAGAACAAGCAATTATTTTTAATTAATTTAATTTAAAATATATGCTTTCCACCTCAAATTAGTAATTGGTTGCCCCTGTAAATCTTACTTCTCCTGATAACAACAGAGTCATGCCGGTAATCCATGTAAACTTATTCTAGCGAAAATTTTTGAATTTAAATCACGTTATTTTCGGTATAGACCAGAAGTTCGTATAATGGGGGAGCCTTTTCTGCTCTTAAGTTTTCCATATTTGGTCTTGACGTTCACCTATTCTCGAGATTAAGGAAGGAAAACCTAGTTAATTTCTCATTTATATAATAAAACATAATAAATATTCGTTTTATTATATATTTTTAAAGATAATTGAGCTGTAATTTTCAAATTTCAGACTTATACGTTCCCGCTGCAATCCGTCCGCTTGTCTGTACGTTAATCTCGAGAACGGAGTTAGGTGAAAATGTAGACCAGATAGGTTAGTATATACGAATTTTCGATCTGAATCGGATGCCACGTGGTGTTTTTTAATTAAAATATGATTAAAAATTGAAGCTAGGAATTGTAATTTTATTTTATGATTTCTTTTTCAGTAATGACTTCAATAAAAGGAAATTGATAAGTTGGACAATTAAAAAAAGAATTTCTTTAAATGTTCCATACAGAAATTTGATAAGAGAAAAATTCTTTTAATTCTACTTATTCAAAAATTATGGTAAACCATTCGATACTTCAAAGACAAACGTGAAATGCTATCCTTGCATCAGGAAATTCTTTATGGGGGTAAGGTATACATGCTACTTTTATCTTCAATTTTTATATATTAAAATTTTAATGGTTTGTAAAAGTTTTGTTTATAGAAAGAATATTGGAAATTACATTAAAAAAATCAATTTACTGTATCCAAGTAACGGTAGAAGAGTCAGAGAAGAAGAAGAAGAAGAAGAAGAAGAATAAAGGATGCTGCTATGGTAACATTTCAGAAAAAACTACCGGTGAGTCTGGAAATATTCAAATTTCATTACGAGTTTCAGAATATTTTTTTTAATAAGAAAACAGAATAAGAAACCACAACTCTTAGTTATTCTCCATAACCTGTTACTTCAAAAAAAGTTCATCATCATTTACAAAAAAATTATTAATTACAGTATTAATTATTTTACTGAGTTTTTATATTAATATTATTTAAAAATAAATAAATAAATAGCCCCAAACTATTGTATACAAGCACTTAATTTTGTACAGAAATTGCTTGTCTTTTTCTATGATTTATACTTAAAAAATAAATAAAAATTTATTCTACTTCAAATAAATTTATTACGCTGCATTATATTTCTATGTTATATTTTACATATATTATACATAAACATATACAATTTGGTTATAAATTTAACTAAAATTATATAAAACGAATACAGTGTAAACTATTATTTTACTATCATTTACATATATATTATCTGTTAAATTGAAATTTAGTAAACATATTTTTATTTTAGAATTTTAAATTATAGAGGAAGATGTTCGGTGTTCTAGCTACTTCCATATAAAGGAGATGAATAAGTACAGGACATACGAAGTAGTGATAGTGGCCTCTATCTTAATGGAAATGTACTTTAACGATTGTTCTAATGATTTTGCGCTTTGTTGATCGTTTATTCGTTCCTATTAAAATGATGATGATCAAATTTTTTAATGTTAAATTATCTAAATTAGCAGTTAAAATGTAGAAAATTATATTGTGTAAGAAACTAATTATTGGAAGAATTTAAAATCGAATTAATTTTTATATAGAAGATTTAATACAGAAACATAAAATTTTGCTGCAATATATATATATATATATCTCTNGCAATATTTCTATGGAAGATAGTAAAAGAACTGTTATAATAATATGCATGGATACAGCATGAATATAAGCTTATATACATAATAAAATTAAATATATAAACTCACATTTATATCTCCCTTTTTTTGATGTATTATATCCTACACTAACGATTTTTACCTGTAATTGACCATTCTTTTATGATCTGTTATACGATAATGTTTTGAAAAATAAATTCTAAAGGTAAATAAAAATATTTCAAATAACAATTTAGAGTATTTTTATATATTAAATTATGTACCACGAAGGACAAGCGTAATTATCTAACAAGCATAAACCTTCAAGCCATCACAAAATAACAGTTCTTAATGCTAATATAGGGTATTATATTCCTTCATAAAGGATCAAAGAGGCAGAAATTTTATAATGCAAGTCATAAAATTCAGCAAAACTTTGACAGCACAAGATAGATTAATCTCGTGGGTACGAAGAATTTCGCTGAAGAAAGTTCGAACTAATGACACTCTAAGCTACTTTGAACCGGGGGGAGGTGGGAAGAAGAAAAGGATTTTATTGAAAAACAAATAGAAAATTTTATAATTCTTACACGCTAGAGACCTAATTTGAAACAATAACATTTTCACAATAATCTTCTTTTAATGAACTATTATGACGTCATTTAACGTAACTAAACCCCTTTACGAAAGAAAGAAAAGATTTAAAAGTATATTCAAGCAGTTTTAAGTTGTATAATCTTTTATTTATCTATGTTAAATTCCTTTGCTTTGACAAGTTTTGTATTTGACTTGATCTACCGATCGAATCTCTATTCGACTTTCTCCAATAACTTATACACAACTTGAATGTAAAAAAAAAAAACATTAATATAGAATGACAAGTATTAGGAGGGATTAATAACATTCTGATAAATGCTTTTGTTTCATTTTTTTTGTATAAAAAGTTGTATAGAGTTGAAAGGCCATGTTCTATGTTTTTCGATTTAAATTCCTTTTTACGTTCTTGCTGTTATATAACAGAAGGAAAGTATGGCGATCCCCCAAGATTTTTACATTTATAGACTGAGAGAACTTTGAAATGTCGAGAAATGCAAAAATATTTAGGGTTTTTTTCCTGTACGTAAGAATATTAGTATGTGGGCACCATTCTGTTCACCTAACTTGAAGCTTAATAACTCCTGTGCTTTTTGTCGAAAATTTATGAAGTTTCGCAGGGAGGTTTGGGTGTTAGGGGAAAATATTTCCAGAAATTTTTAGGAAAATTGGACGATTTCTTCGGGATATATTGCTCTAACCCCTGAATATCGCCCGAACCAATCTGAAGGATTTAAAGGTAATGGTAATAATTATTAGGGATGAAAAGAAATTAAAATTGCCAGGAAAGTCCAAAAACAACGTTGGTAACTTTTTTTTTATTTAGTTATCTTACATTTATGTTAGTTGGGCTGCAATTTGAAAAACAGAATTGTAGACATAAATTCCCATTGTGTTTTTTTCCTTAATCTCGAGAACGGTGTTAGGTAGATACAAATCCAGACCAGATATGGAAAGCTTAGGGTAAAGAGGCCTGATTAACTATATACGAACCTCCTGTCTAGAACGGTAGTCACGTGAGTGCAATTCAAATATTTCCCCCTGAATAGAGTTACGTAGATGACCGGCACGACTCTTTTATTATCAGGAAAAGTATGATGTCCAGGGGCAAGCAATTATAAATTAAAAATTGCAGCCCGGCATTGTGACAATATCACAATAAATAATTACTTGTTTATATTGCCTTGCTTTGATTATTAAATTATATATGATTAATTAAAATATTTATTTATTTTTTATCGCAGATACACATGAAACTTTCAGCCAATTTTACCCCATTTATAAAAGTTAATGGGATATATTATTATCTACATTTGCATTTTTTCTTTGCAAAATAATATTCGGACTCGACGTAGAGTTTGCTAGTTTATTTGATTGCTCGATTGGTTAGCTAATGCGAAACAGCAGCATATTAAAGCTGTTTGATCAGCCACAATTACACCCATTACGGGCTTGCATAACCCGCAATGGGGTTAGCCACCGTGCATTATGAATCCCGAACCTACTGACTTATCCTAAATTATGGTAATTTGGATCGAGTTCGAATCTGAATTTCCACAGCAGGGATGAGTTGACATGTTATATTATATAGATAATCGTAATTTTCTTATGTTTTCATTGAAAAATTCCTTACTTCTCCATTTTTTCTGTAGGAAAATTCATACATGTTCCTTAATTTTACTATAAATTAAAATTCTAATTGTTTTACATTAAAAAAAAAACAAATAAAATTAGAAAAGCATTATCATTCTGTTATTTACATAAACTATCAAAATATATCTTCTATTATAGTTTAAGATACATCAAATAATAAATTCTGTAATTGCATAAAGACTATATATTTGTTGATACATTTGTACAAACTGGAAATAAAAATATTTAATTTTAATATTTTAACTACATAAAATAATATAATAATAAATATTTTACTCCAAGTGTAATATATGAATACGTATTTTGACAGTTGGAACTTGAGAGATTGTAACTATGCAACTGGGGATGCTTGGAATGCGATGCTGCAAATTAATATAAATCTCTTGCACTGATCAATTAAAAATGAGAAAATATTAATAAATACAAATAATAAATAAGAAAATCGAAAAATTTATTGCGATATCATCACAATTTTTAATTCATTTAATTCAAAATATATGCTCTCGATCTCAAATTAGTAGCGTGTTACCCCTGTACATCATACTTTTCCTGATAACAGTCGAGTCGTGCAGGTCATCTATTTAACTCCGTTCTCGAGATTAACCAAAGACAGACAGACAGACAGCGACAGTAGGAGTGTATAGGCGTGCAATTTGAAAATTTCAGCCCAATTGGATGGTCAAGGCTTTTCTATTGAGAAGACACGTAGAAAGAGAAAGTAGCAAAGGGTACAAAATGACGTATACAGATTACATCAGTGTCTTGTACAAATACGGAATGTCAAAACCAGTTTATAAGTTATTTTGAAATGAAAAAAGTTGATGCAGAAACAATAAAAATGAAAAATTACAACAGATTAAGTCTGGACTGAACCATGCAACGACGATGAAAAACTTCTATTAATTTATTTTAATATTGTCAGTTGTGGATGAATTAAAGGTTTTTTAAAATCAATAATCATGCTATTAATTACTTTTATCGTTAAATTTCTTAAATTAATAATAAACATTAAATATTTTGAGAAATTGATACCTTTATCAGTAAGAGACGATCTTACTTCATATTATTTCTCCTATCTGATCTTTCTTGTCTACTCTTTATATTAGTTGAATTTTCTTATAAAATTTAAATATTAATTTATATTATAAAATAGTTAATTTACTCTAAAATATTTTGTATTATAAAAGTAAGAATAACTCGATTTTTAATTAGTGTTTATATTTACAAAACGAATTTCTTTAAAGTGTAAATAACCTTTTATAAAATTTCATAAGTAATTAATAAAAATTTCAAATTAAATGCATCAAAGTTTGACAGAATATTAATTAAATTCCATTTAAAATTTAGTAAAAATTTTTCAAAATTTTTAAGAATTATAAATGACAAGAAGAAATTTTTGCATCGCTCTTATTTACCAACAATGGAACCGCCCAAATTCACTAAAATCAAAGTCTGGCTTGATATTAAATCCATTATACAACAACAATCCCGCATCAAAATCAAAATCAGCTTTTGAACTTCATCCAAAAATCGATTAAGAGTGTTTTTAAATAAAAATATAACCCGTAAATAACATACCTCGATGCAGTAATTATCATTAGTATCAAAGTGAATAATTAAAGGATAAAGTAGATGATGAAATCAATACTCGAAAGTAGAAGAAAGAAAAAAAAAAAAAAAGAAATTAAGAGAGACGACTTAAAATACACATAAACATAAACCACATATTTTCCTTTATGTTATGTAATTTACAAGACTTATCATGCATAGAAAAGATATACGTCAGACTAGGAATATGTCAAGTAAAGAAAGTGATTAATGCTTATGAATGTTAGTTAACGCTAATAAGATTTAGTCGAAGATCTTACGGTATTTTTACTTAAAGCAAAGTAACAAATTACTCTGTGGGGAGAAGTTTCCTTTCGTTGAAATTTGTGTTCTTACCGAAAAATAAATTACTCTTAATTTAACGAATGGCAAATTAACGCCATTTTCTCTTCTTGTAGCGTAAAAGAGAGTTGACCCAAATGGGTCATTACATCTTAGGTCTTGACGTCTCTATGTATTAAGGAAGACTAAATAGACTCTTCTTTTTTAAAAAAAAATACACCCCTCTCTTCTCTCCTCTTTTCCTTTTTGCTTCCTTTCTTTCCTTATGATGATCCTACTCACTACATCAAGGTCATCATTATAATGTTAGAGGTAGTTAGAAATTTTAACGCTAGTAAGTAGATTGAGTTTTTTTTCCCCTTTATTCTTCTTCTTTACGATAATTAAACTTCAGTATACCGATTTAATTTTTTTGGTGTGTTAAGCACGCTTAAAACAATGATGCAGGATAACAATTATTATTATTAACAGTCGATTGCGTTACAATGCATGGTTAGTAACAATACGAAGGGGCAAATTGCTCGTTATGTAGATTATGTCAATATCACTTATAAAATTTAACAATAGTGATACCAAATAATTATAAATTTTCTAATTACTGTATAATTGTTTAGATTATACTGTTTAATATAATAGAGTCTACACTATGTACTAATTTGGGCTGCAATTTAAAAAAATTGTAGAGCAATTTCTACTGTCTTTAAATGTCCTTTCTTAATCACGAGAACGGTGTTAGATGTATGAAGTTCGAGACCAGATATGGAAAGCTTAGGGAAAATGAGACCTCGATTAACTAGATACGTGATTTCAATTCAAATATTTCTCCCAGAACGGAGTTATGTAGATGACTCTATTGTTACCAGGAAAAGTGTGATGTATAGGGGCAAGCCGCTACTAATTTAAGATGGAGAGCATATATTTTAAATTAAATAAATTAAGAATATGATTAAAAAGTGTAGCCCGGCATTGTGACGATGTCATAATAATTTTTGCTCGTGTTATTTTAATTTTCTGTTTATTTTTTTAACGCAGATGCACAGCAAATAATGTAGTTATGGTGTGTTCAGGTCTCACACTTGCATGGCTTTAAATTATGGAAAAATTACTTATCCTTTTAATTCCACATTTTTTAGGTTATTAAATAGAAAAAATTGTTCTTTAAATTATATTTTATCGTTTAAAAATTATAATATAATTAATTTTTAAGGCTGTTTTATGTTTGTAATGAACTGGTGGCATCAAAAAAGCAAATGGCCTGAGCCTCTCTCATATCTGAAAGGGCCTTCTGCCACCTTTTCTTTCTCTTTTCTTTCTCTCTTAATATGAATTATTAAGGTATTAAATGTCTTAAATGAATTATTAAAATATATTCATTAATAATTTACATTAGGAAATTAACAATTAAAAGAGGATTAGAGTCTGTGCAAAGTCAAAAGATTCTTTATGCTAGATCGAAATAAAGGAATACATAAATAAAGCATGGCATAAATGTGCATAATGAACATAATTTTTAAAAAATAATATTTATTTACGATTAAATATTCTAATACACAAATTATACTAACCTTAATTCGTAAGTTACCTATCCGCCCAAGAAAGCCACTTATGCTCCCAATAAAACCAACTATTAACCCAAGAAAGCATCCTATTTGCCCAAGAAAGCATCCTATCCGTCCAAAGAAACCACTTATCTACCCAATAAGCCTCCTATCCGCCCAAGAAAGCCACTTATACTCCAAAGAAAACCAACTATTAATCCAAGAAAGCATCTATCCGCCCAAGAAAAACCACTTATCTATCCAAGAAAGCCTCCTATCCGCTCAAGGAAGTCATCTATCCACCAAGAAAGCATATATATATATATATATAGATACAGGATTTTCATGTAAATTGCTCAATAAACATTAATGTAAGTTAACACATTTATATGCATAGTTACGAACACTTCTATAGTTTTAAACATTACACAGTATCCAAGTAATGTTATTGATATTCATAATAGTTTATTTTTATTGAATTTAATGTAGAACAATAAAGTGATTTATGTGTATAATAAATATATATGTAAATTTATCGTGTATTTTAATTCTATTATGTTACAAAATTGTGTATATTGTGAAAACTAATTTAATATACGATAGTAGCACCGGTAATAATACCGTATAGTTCATTGTTATTACAGTAGCAGCTTTGATCTATTACGGGATGACTTTAAACATTTAAATTAACTCTTATTGCATCTTCCCTAATTTATTACCAAACTAACAATTGTCATAAAAATTATTAATAAAATTATTAGACTTGACAAATAAAATCATATTTTATAAATTTATTAGATTTTTAAAAGAATTTATATATTTATACATTACTATATTAATTTTTAAAGTGGTAGTATTTTATTTTTCTACTTATAAAATTAGTTTAAGTGCATGCTATTACATATTTAATCAAGTTTGCTGATTAGAATAGTTTGATTTAATGGATAATATTAAATTAATAACTTGCTGCTCCATTGGCGGAATTTATGATCAGTTTACAAGAATGCACTGTTGTTCTACGTGTTTACAGGTTGCTTAAACTGTTATTGTATTAATAAAGCGATATTTTTACGAGTTATACAGTCATAATCTAGGATTGTTACTTTATTTATCACTAATAATAACTCAGCGGCAGCAGGAAAATTTAAGAGTTGTATTTGGAATTATATTATCCACTTTAATTTAATGCTGCTGTGGTATTAAAATAAATAATACATATATATATATTTTAAATGATTAAAAAATATATATATATATATATACATTTTTATTAGTAATTTTAATCTAATGATCACCTGTTTTCTGTAATAAAATTAATGTTCTGTTTTACAGGCATTTTATTGAATGTTGCTTTAGTAATACTGTACGTCCATATGTTACTACAGTATTCGAATTATAATATGAAATCAATAATGCTATTATAATATTAACACTGTGTCAGCATAGTAATTATTATACTACTGTAGTAATTATTCCATTCTCTAATATGAAAATTCGAATGGATAGTCATACTAACAATAAAATTAACTGTTATACGTGAAAATTTATCTATGCTTATTAATGTTACTATAGTAGCATTTTCGCAATTGACGATGATTATATTAACCATATAATTGTGTTTCGTAGAGTTTGAACCCCTCTGTGACTATAAAGTGTTTGTTGTGCTACTGTAGAATGAACATGCTAACTTGATACAATGATAATAATGATAATAAAGCTATATTCAGCATGTTTACATGTTTAATTAATATAATTTTGATTATTATTCCGTAAATCATCATTTACAACTACAATAATAGTAACTGATTTGAATTATGTTACACATGGTAGTGTATATATATATAAAATCGGTTATTTTACTGGAATAATATTTAACGATTTTATTACAAATTAGTGATTAATATGGTCATATTTACGTTAATTACATTATCGTTACTATAACGTTAATCCAATAAAGTATGAATCCAAGCATACCATTATAATAATAATAAAGCATTACATTTGCTGATTCTGACATCATACGTTATAAACAGAAACGATGATATTATCTTATCAACATTCATCAATTATAATTTATTTTATGCACATTAATTTCGAGCTATTGTTAATGTAACAGTATTGGTTACGCTAATAATGATAACTTCGGGCTTATTGCTAACAATTGAAAGGTGTTTATTATTACTGTAATAGTACAGCGATCTAAACAATACATCATAATGAAAATCATACATATCTTTGTATCATTTTCATATTTATTACAGGTGCTATTATAATAACAAATGCGAATTTGAAAAGTAAATCTTTAAATTTATAATGCCAAGGAATAAATTTATTCATTTATTTTTAATCAGTTATTTATAATAGGTAAAAAAGTATAATGTTTTATGTTATTCTAACGGTAATTTATTAATTTATAAAATTAAGGAAAATAAATGCAATTATAACACTTAAGCATCAATTATCTCTACGTATAAAAGTCAAAATATGTATGTATGTTAGATAAAGGATTCTATACCGTTTAAGGTATCCTTACCAAATTTGGCATACATATTCTTTGACATCTTAGAAAAAATATTATGGGGTTCCTTCAACCACCCCTAAAGCCTATTAAGCCTGAGCAAGTGTTAAAGTAACATTATTGTAACTACTTAGGTCAAGAAATGTACATTTTAGTTACTAAGACCACCCTCTCCCAACCCAATTCACTAATCTCCCACCCACTTAAAACCCGAGCAACACCAAGCACACGCAACTGTTCTTCAACTCCTAAAAATACAATACAAAGTACAATTATCCCTTATTCACTTAAAGTCCACCCTTCAAAAGATCGAGCAATGTTGTGGTCTTCTCTATATTTGTAATGTGACAAAACTGTTTACAGTATCAACTGCTTGAAGTAGCTGAAGTTGTTAATTGAATAGAGTAGACAATATAAATTTTAAAATAATTTTTAATTAAAAACTATGTAATAAATACTGGAACCAGAATGTCTGTTCAGGTTTAATAAATAAATTATATGAGCCATATTATGGGATATTAAATTTAAGTTTATTAAAATTGATAAATCTTGGCACCATGCTGATTTGTAAATAAATAAATTTAGAAGGACAAACATTTTAAATGAATGAAACGTGTAACGAAGACGGTCATACAAATATACACATTCATCAGAAGAGAATGATCCTGTTGAATGTGTATCTGCATGCTGAAGATCGTCGTATAATTCATTTATTAAAGATTTTAACTTCATACACTAAATAGGAAGTTGGATGGCCTTTTGGCGGTTGGATCTTAATCGCCTCGGTTAAGATGTCTTCCTACCGTTCAGGAGGATCCGAGTTCGAGTTCAGGCAATCGAAAAACTTCAGGAGTTTTTCATAATGGCGTATAAAGTATGATAATGACGAAATTTTCCAGGCGCATAATTAGGAGACCTCCCCCATTATACGCCTGGCCAAACCCACGATGGGCTTGAAAAAAAGACCCCTCTTAAAACCCATAGATGCGGAAAAAGTTTACAATAAACTAAATAATTTTAATTTTAACAAAACAATTTAATTAACAAATCTCAATAATAGAATTAATATTTACTGATACAGAATAGCTTTGTACTGCTATTACATGTATTAAGTATATAATAAATGCTACTGTAATACACTTAAAAATTGTTGTTATGATAACATTAATTAACAATCTTACAAATTTATCTCATTGTAGTAATATTTTATATTATGTCATTAATTACTACAGAAACATTTTAAACAGGAGTGCTTATATAGATTTATATCAACACTATTATTATTATTATTGTTATTATTTCTGTAACAATTGCAAGATTAATAATGTCGAATAACACATGACTTATTATATAAAAGTGAAAAATTTAAAATAATATATTATAATTAAAGCATCAGTCACAACAATCAAACAAGACATATGGAACGTTCAATACTCCACGGATGGAGATAGTGTTATATCTCGTGTCTATAGAGCATTGTTTCCATTCTATAGAAGCTCTTTCTTATCACAACGCGCATCCGCGTATAGGCGCGCAGTAAATCGGCCATAGACATTCGTTCTATCGATTATCCGGGATCTCTCCTATCGCCTTCTGATGAGAGAGAGAAAGGGGGGGGGGCGGAATAGTAGAAAATGAACAACTTCGCCCCGGGAAAAAATCATTTTTACTTCACCCCATAAACGAATAATAAGCATAAAGAAAATACCAGGCGTTAAGAAATTGATTAAAATTATTTAAATTTTTTTTTGTTTTTGGATAGACGATGAGAACGGGTGAACAATAAAAACCGAACAATTCAGAAATTAAAGATTTCATGAACGTTGCGAGATGTGTCAACAGGCTGCAGTCTCCAAACGGTACAGCTTCGATGATTGATTGCCTCTTGGTGACCCAAGCCATTGTTATCAGCTGCGTAAAGCAAATACAGCCAGTTGGGCGAACACAATATCGTTAGTGGATTCCTCCAAACATTTTCGCCACAAACCCACTTGAATATTTTGTTTTGTTAATAATAAGTCGTCCATCTTTTACTTTTCTTTTTCCTCTCCTCAATGCACGTATGCGTGATGAATTATACATTCTATAAGTCTTTAAAAAATTACTATTTTTTAACTCATAAAATTATTTTATATTAATAACTGTTTTTATCATCAGATTTTATAAAAAGTATTGAAGATGGTAAATGTCCATGCAATGTTAGATTCGACATAAAATTATTTTATATTAGTAACAATTATAACATTGAAAAGAAAAAATAACTATTGCATTTATAAATCAAATGTAATATTTTCCGTAAGTCAAGTTTCTAAAGATTAAAATATTCAATANGAACGTTTATAGATAGTATTAAATCTAATGATTAATCTAATTAAAAGTAATAATAAGTATAATTAAAATTGCGTAAACAATGACAATAAAATTGATTTTAAAAAATAATTAAAGCAATCAGAAGCATTTTAAATCATATTTTTAATTTATTTGATTCATATATGCTCTCGATCTCAATTTAGTACTGTCTTGCCCCTGTAAATCATATTTTTCCTGACAACAACAGAGTCGTACCATATATTATTTTAATTATATAAATTCTTTTTTTAATATTTAAAAATTTCTGAAATTTTATTTGGAAATCGATATTTTTTTTTAACAGCAGAAAGGGCATACATATGGACCTATAACACACCATCAACACTTTTTATAATCGTAATAAACCGTATATCAATTGATGTCACAATCTGTATAAAATATTTAAATGAACGACTTTAGAAGAGAATTTTCAAAAGGAAAGTTCTTTTAAAGACAGTTCTTTCTTCAACTGACAGCATGTTGATATATTCTAGAGAAGATTGATGTCTGCTTAGAAACACTATTTGATTGATGGTTGGAGTAAGATACCTTCAAAAGAAATCAAGGAAGAAGAAAATACTAGAACAATTCTCACGAGAGAGTAAGAGGGGATGGAAAAAAATTAATATCTGTTTAAGAGAAGGGATATAAACAATCAAAGAAAGAAACTTGGTAAATTTTTCATTTGGTTCTAATCGAAACAGAAAGGTGTCATCTCTCCCTAGAGATAATAAGCTACTTTCGATGCTGTTAACATTACAAGTAAAATATGTCAGTCACATCATGATACCCTATCGCTTTGCCACAGGAGACTGTAGACGTGATGCTACAACTTAGGAAGACAAATAGCTTGAAAAAAGGTAAGATTTGTCGCTGGAAATAACAGTTAAACCATTGCTTTATTGCGTGTTTCTTTTTTTTCTTTCTTTCTTATATTTTTAAGAAAAACCGTGTTATAAATAAAATAAATAATATATATATATGTTTTTCTTGTTTAATTTTTAATCTAGATTTAATATTTATTTTAATCATTGCATATTTTTGTTGAATTTTACTCTACAATTTGAAAAAAAAACTGTAGATCTTTAAATTCCCAATGTCTATCTTTCCTTTCGTAATCTCGTTAGATTTATGAAAGCCAAAACCAGATGTAGAAAGACTAGAGGCAGGAGGTTCCGATTAACTATATGCGAACTTCCGGTCTGAAACGGAAGTCACGTGATTTCAATTCAAAAAATTTTCCCCAGAATGGAGTTACACAGATGACCGGCACGACTCTGTTGTTGTCAGGAAAAGTATGATGTACAGGGGCAAAACAGTATTAATTTGTTATCGCGAGCATATATTTTAAATTAAATTAAAAATTGCAGCTCGGCATTGTGACGATGTCACAATAATTTTTTCTCGTTTTCTTTTATATACCTTTTTGCCTTGCATATCTTATTCTAGTAGAGAGAAAGAGGATTTATAATATAATTTATCATGTTATGCACTCTTACACAAGATAAGTAAGGCGCTTCTTTCAATTTTTCTTTATAATTTTGTGCATAATAATTACTGCATTTGCATGCCAAAATATTCATTCATTCATTGATTCAATAAATGGCGTAAAAATAATTTTAAACTGAATAAAGTCTAGGAAAAAATTAATTAATAATTGCCTAACTTTTTTCTTAATGATGATCATCAATTATTAATTAATTTTAATTTAATTTACTACAATAAAATATCCTTTTTTAAAAGTTATAGCAATATAAATTAACTCGGTCATATCGCATAATTAACAGATAATGCATCCATTGCATTAATGTATATACATACAACAGATATAATTCCATACATCTACGCAAGGATTTATCAGATAATCTCGTTTACGAAGCGAATATCTGCTGGATGTCCTGAATTATTAACAATAATAAAGCAAAAACAATAGAATAATAATCCAGACAATCAATATTGATTTTTTAAAGTACTCCTTCTTTATCAATTTAAAATGAATGAATTGTTTTTAGAAAGCATCTAAACGAATAATTAATGAAGACTTTACATAACAATTAATTAAAGAATTATTTCTGTAATTAATAAATAAATTATATGAGCCATATTATGGGATATTAAATTTAAGTTTATTAAAATTGATAAATCTTGGCACCATGCTGATTTGTAAATAAATAAATTTAGAAGGACAAACATTTTAAATGAATGAAACGTGTAACGAAGACGGTCATACAAATATACACATTCATCAGAAGAGAATGATCCTGTTGAATGTGTATCTGCATGCTGAAGATCGTCGTATAATTCATTTATTAAAGATTTTAACTTCATACACTAAATAGGAAGTTGGATGGCCTTTTGGCGGTTGGATCTTAATCGCCTCGGTTAAGATGTCTTCCTACCGTTCAGGAGGATCCGAGTTCGAGTTCAGGCAATCGAAAAACTTCAGGAGTTTTTCATAATGGCGTATAAAGTATGATAATGACGAAATTTTCCAGGCGCATAATTAGGAGACCTCCCCCATTATACGCCTGGCCAAACCCACGATGGGCTTGAAAAAAAGACCCCTCTTAAAACCCATAGATGCGGAAAAAGTTTACAATAAACTAAATAATTTTAATTTTAACAAAACAATTTAATTAACAAATCTCAATAATAGAATTAATATTTACTGATACAGAATAGCTTTGTACTGCTATTACATGTATTAAGTATATAATAAATGCTACTGTAATACACTTAAAAATTGTTGTTNTCGAAATTGTCAACTAAGGTTAAAAAAAACAAGTTGAAAGATAAATCAAAAATCACTGGAGGGAATAAATCGAAATAGTTAAGGAATTCCGTTACAGTATCACATAGTTTAGTTTAATAGAATAGTTGGTGTAGAGATCAGACAAAGAAAAGAAATCTTGTTAAATGAAAAGACACCGGTTAATAAGGTATAAAAGGAGATCTTATCGTTAATAAAATGTTTGAGGATTTATTCTTACGGTAACACCAATCTCTAGTAGTATCTAATTGAGATAAATATTCCACGAGAGAGAAAGTGAATCTACTAAAGATTTACTATTCAGATAGAATATTAGATACCATAGATTACATCACCTGGTTATATATTAGATGGGAAGAAGATTTATGTCTATTTTATTCCAACAAAAACTTTATAATCTTTTTTTTTATGTAGATGTACACCTGCTCATTATTAAATGTAAATTATGTTTTAAATAAATAAAAGATTTTATCGACTAGTTTTTTTTATGTAGTTTATAAATAGTAGTGGCAGGTGTTACCTCTATTCTTAAGTTAATAATATCATATTTCATTTAGAATAAAATATTTTCGTATTTTTTAAATTATTTATCGTGTTTTTTAAATAAAATATATTTTTTAAATGTGTGAATTATTTATAATGTAATTTTAAAAAATTTAAATTAATTATTAATAAAATTTAAGCTGGTTTTCTAGTTATTCTAAAGGGGAATTTTTGACAGAGATCACTGTCAGGCACATGGGGCCCAGGAAAATTTGAATTAGGGGCCTCATGTATACTATTGACTTCAGACATTTTTCTTGTGAAGAATTTTTTGGAAAAATATTACCTTATAAAAGATTGATTTGGGGCCCCAGGCAATTTCCTTTTTTACCTATAGGATAAGGCAATACTATCAGGGATCACATCATATGAGTGACTCCTGACCTATGGTAACTGTCGAGAGAAGGTCATCACAGGTTGCTGAATTGTCACAAAATTCTCTTTTTAAGTGGTTGTTTCAATTAATTAATAATATGTTTAGCTGTTTGATTTCAGTTTATTATGTACAGTATTGTACATGATAGATGTATCTCTACGATGAAAATATTCTAATTTATAAGATGGTGAATATTTAAGCGAATTTACTATGGTATTTAATTATAAATTAAAATTTTAATCGTATATATACGCTTAGCAACTTATAATTTAGAACTGTCTGTTGTAATATGTGTAGTTACACTCTAAACTGGAAATCTGTATTAATATAGTTAACTTTATTATGTAATAAATTACATTAAGAAATTATAGTCTCGATTATCCGATGGATTATTTAACAGTATATTGTTAGATAGTCAAAGGAATGACAAAAAAATCCTGTAAAAAGATTTATTTATTCAGTTTAGAAATATGTACTGAATGATGCTTGCACACAGTTCAAAACTAGACAGGTTTTCAATCTTTCAAGGCGTCCAGGAAAGAAAATATGGATATTTCCATGACACGAAAAGCTGGATAATCGAATACCGGATAATCGAAATGATACTGTAATATTTAAATACCGTTTAAAAATAAAAAAATTACGTTTATTTACTTATGATACGTTCTAATTTTAATCGGGTTTTACTTATTATGGAAGCAGACAATTTTCCAGGGGGCAAATTTTGGAGAAAAATAATTATATCAAAGACGTTGAAAACATAGAAAGACCCGATTAACTATATATGAACTTTCGGGATAAAAAGGAAATTACGTGATTTTCAATTCAAATATTTTCCCCAGAATGGAGTTACATAGATGACCGGCACGACTCTGTTGTTGTCAGAAGAAGTATGATTTACAGGGGCAACACGCTACTAATTTTAGGTGGAGAGCATATATTTTAAATTAAATAAATTAAAAGTATGATTAAAAATTGCAACCAGGCATTGAGACGATGTGACAATAATTTTTGCTCGTTTTTGTAGCATGAAGTGTTGCATCCATTGAGGAATATGAAATAATAATTCCAATTACTTTATAGATTTTATAGAATAAATAAGATAGGATATATAATATTAATATATTATTTTTTTGTTTTCTTATATATTGCTGTCTTATATTTTTCATTTCTCATGATAATATTAAAAGATAAAAATAAATCATCGAGAGAAATGATATATGTGAAATAAATTCTGAATTGAAGATAATGTAGAAAAATTTATAAATTTATCAAATAAAATGTATACACGAGATTATTAAAAATAAAATGGAAGAGAAATGAATTTAAATTTTGCAATTTTTTAAAATTAATATGTGTTTTAATCATTATATAATATTTCACTGTAAACAATAGAAAATAAAAATATATATAAACAGTTTCTCGTTGGAATATTAAAAAATATTAATAATAACTTGCAAATATTCTTTCTCATGCTGTAATTATTCATCAGTGTTTATAATATTTGCTACGATGAATGTTTTCAGTAGGATCAGAGAGGCTTATGAATATGAAAACGTATATAACTTCAAATTCAGATTTGAAATATATATTAAAAAGAAAAGAAAAAATCCTGAGGAGTTGCATAACTTTCTGGGAAAAAAGTTAAAATTGTGTGTGGCTCCATCTGTTATACGATTTTATTTTTAAAACATTTTATATCATTAATTATCGTAAAATGATAAAAAGCTTAACTTTAGGGTAGAGAGGGGTTTTATAAATGCTAATAACGAGTATAATCGTCATTAAGTCCGACCTGACTCGAGGAAGGACGTCTCTATCTCCTCACCCTGCCGACCTTTAACCACCGAAATTTACCAGCACCAATACCTCTAACACATGATCCACCCTGCAAAATTTCCGAAAATTTCGGCAAAAGGAACAGGAGTTATTAAACTTTCAAATTAAGTAAACAAAATCGTGCTCCGAAACACACTAACATATATTGGGGCGTTATAGCTTCATGGAGCCCAAGCGAATTTAAATTAGGGTTCTCCACGTACGGTGTTGACTTTGGGGAAATATTTGTGGCCCTGTGTTAGCAGGGGCCAAGATAATTGCCCTTTCTGCACATGGATAACATGCCGCTGCTAATACAGAAAAAATCCCCCAGATTTTTTTTTATCTCTCGAAATTTTATAGTGCCCTAAGTCCAAAAATATAAAAATATTGGGGGACCATCTTTTGACCTATCGCCATACTTTCCTCCTGTTATACATAACAGCTGGGAAAATAAAATATAAGAATGAATCCAAATAAAAGGGTTTGCTCGTTTTATTATTAGAATATATAAATATATTTATTGTAATAGAAGAAATATAATATAAATTTTTCTTAACTATTCTGATCGAGTATTTATTCTAATATTTATTTATAAATATTTCATTTCTCTCGATTATTTTTTTCTTTAGTATTATCGATAGAAAAACTAATAATAATAATACAAGAATGCAATATATTAGAAAATAATAATAATAAAAATGTCATATATT
>NW_019384821.1:86780-126377 GCF_000671375.1 Centruroides sculpturatus
TTAATAAAAACAATATAAAAAATTCATAAATATACAATTATCTATTATTATTATTATATTCGATACATACGTATTTTTATTAAAATGAATAAAATATTTACTTAAAAGTTAATTTTAATATTTTTGTAATAAAATAAACACTGTTATTATATATTATTATTTATTAATTTAATGAATTAAATAGAATATTTAATTTTTTTTTATTCGTAAATTTATTATGCTGAATCATTATATATTAATCTGATAAAATTTTAGAAACAAAATATATTATTAAGGAAATAATTTTCTATATTTTATAATAATTTTTAATTACTTTTTCTTATTAATTATTCAACTAATAAATTCTAATTTTTATTATTTTTAACGTGTTTGTTTTATTGGAATAATTATAAAGGTATGATTAATTAATAATATAAATGATCCGTTAATATCTTTAGAAAAATATTTACATTTAAAACTGCCTTTACAATACGGTAATCTCTGTACAGACCATCACTCGATAGTCTTACACGTCCAGTAATCCGGCACTACTGCAGGATAATACATGAAATTTTTGTCGTTTTTCTATATTTTAAAGTTAAATTTTGTAAGTTATATATGTAGTTTTTCCTGTTTTTTAATACTTTTTACAGTAATCTACACTGTGTGATTAGTTTTGTTAATTTGTATTAATAAACATACCGATTTACTCTTGTGTGTAGTGTAGAGTCTCTGTAATCCGGCGGATGTCGGATTACAGAGACTCTATTGTATTTTTAACAGTAAATAATATTTTTAATAATCTTATACCGGCATCGATAGAGGGATAGAAATCATAACCGAAGACGTGTAGCTTAATATGTTAACACGCTTTTGTGCTGTTATAATAAAAATAATTACAGTTTAATCACACGCCAGAAAGCTTTTACCACATTTTAACTTTATGTAAAAATATATAACTGGGTGATGAATTTTGCTACAAGATAGATTTAATTCTAAACATACGCATATTTCCTCATTCCCTAGAGTAAGGTTGTACTGCTTGGGTAATCAAGATCTATTTTGTTAAGGGACTTACTACTACATTTTGACATTTTAGTCACATTAAACCGAAGCTATAAAAATTTTAGGTGACTCCAGCCACTGTCATCTTTATGACGTACTTGCTACCAATGCTATAATTACTGTAGTAACATTACAATTGCTTTAAATACTTGTGTTCAGATTATGTAAGAGATCTAATAGTTAAAGTTATAAAATCTCTTATGTCCGTGATGTGTTTAAAAGGAAGACAATCTTCTGGGAATAAATTAAATTAAAGATTTTTCTTCTTCCTTTTATATATATATATATATTTTCCTTTATTAACTTTTGAAGTTTGGATAAAGGAAAAAAAAGATATTATATCATAAAGGTGATGTAACAGTTTATGAAAATGCTATTGCTGCAATAAAAGTAGCAATTGCAGCTTAATTTAGTGTTGTAGAATTTTTTTAAAATATTTTTATTGCGACGAATTTTAATTGTTTCGAGCTTGGTCAATTTATTATGCATTTTTTTTAAATGTTAGTTTGTGTTTAATAATTAATTTTTTTTCTTTTTTTTTTAAAAAAAAAAAGAAAATTAGACGAAAATATTTAATATAGATTCTAAGATTAAGAAAATTGGATTAGTAAAGTGACTGTAAGAATCAAAGTAAGAAGTGAAATAGTATTGTAGTAGTAGCGAGTTGGGATTAGTAAATAAAAAAATAAATTGTACTGTAGAAGTTTGTTACTGTATTTTAGAAACAGCTAACTAAGATAAGAAAGTATAGTGGTGCAGTAACATTGGCAGTAAGGAAGTAGGTTGCAAGAAATAGCAACGATAAGAGAAAGTGAAGTATAATAGTGATAATTTGTTCCTACAGATAANAAAAAATTAATTAATAATTGCCTAACTTTTTTCTTAATGATGATCATCAATTATTAATTAATTTTAATTTAATTTACTACAATAAAATATCTTTTTTTTTAAAAAAAAAGAAAATTAGACGAAAATATTTAATATAGATTCTAAGATTAAGAAAATTGGATTAGTAAAGTGACTGTAAGAATCAAAGTAAGAAGTGAAATAGTATTGTAGTAGTAGCGAGTTGGGATTAGTAAATAAAAAAATAAATTGTACTGTAGAAGTTTGTTACTGTATTTTAGAAACAGCTAACTAAGATAAGAAAGTATAGTGGTGCAGTAACATTGGCAGTAAGGAAGTAGGTTGCAAGAAATAGCAACGATAAGAGAAAGTGAAGTATAATAGTGATAATTTGTTCTTACAGATAAAAACAATGTGTATAATAACAATGAACACCGTTCTGGAATATGTGATAAAGAATAAAATAAGGAAAAATTAGTATTAAAACTAAAACACGCGTTAACTCACTAAACATTCAGGAAAAAAATTATTCATCAATACATTTTTAAAGTTAATTTGTCAAAAGTCTGTAAAAACCTTATAGAAATTTGTCAAAAATCTGCACAATTTTTACAGAAGTTTATCAAAAAAACTGGTATAAAGTCTATCAAGATACTACTTTTTAAAATTCTAATCAGATAATTTAATACTATAGTTGTATTGTAAAACAAGTGTTGCAAGTATTGAAGTACAAACACTTCAGTAACATCTGTTTTAATAATAATACATTATAAGCATACTGCTTACTGTATTTGTAAATTACTGTAATTTACTATGGTATATTATAAATACTGCAATAGTATTAATTTTTTAAACAAATATTTATGGTTTAGAGCGATTTTAAATGAAGCTTATAACAAAATAAATCGTTAAATATTATATAAAAGATTTACTTTTAATAATTAATCAATTTTAATCTTTGTTATAAAATTTCAAATGCATTAAAACAAAAAGATAAATAAATAAATGATAATAAATTTATCAATTTTTCGTCGTTATTTATTAATTAACCTTAATTGAAAGACTTATTTATTTAGTAAATGCATTTTATAAATAATTATTTATTTACGTGTAAGTTAAATTTAAAACGCCATTATTTACTTTTTATTTATTTATTACAAGTTATCTTATTTTAATTAAATTTACTTTTAAGAAATACACGCAAATATTAATTAAATACAATTTACCAATTTGATATTAGGTAATTTGATGAATCTAAAGACTTAACAACTGATGCTGATCTATGTCAAACAATCTGCGCCATGTTTTATATACGTAATATTATTTTTTCCCTTTCTTCCTGTTTTGTATGCCCTTTCTGCACATGGATAACATGCCGCTGCTAATACAGAAAAAATCCCCCAAATTTTTTTTTATCTCTCGAAATTTTATAGTGCCCTAAGTCCAAAAATATAAAAATATTGGGGGACCATCTTTTGACCGATCGCCATACTTTCCTCCTGTTATACATAACAGCTGGGAAAATAAAATATAAGAATGAATCCAAATAAAAGNTATATATATATATATTTTCCTTTATTAACTTTTGAAGTTTGGATAAAGGAAAAAAAGATATTATATCATAAAGGTGATGTAACAGTTTATGAAAATGCTATTGCTGCAATAAAAGTAGCAATTGCAGCTTAATTTAGTGTTGTAGAATTTTTTTAAAATATTTTTATTGCGACGAATTTTAATTGTTTCGAGCTTGGTCAATTTATTATGCATTTTTTCTAAATGTTAGTTTGTGTTTAATAATTAATTTTTTTTCTTTTTTTTTTAAAAAAAAAGAAAATTAGACGAAAATATTTGATATAGATTCTAAGATTAAGAAAATTGGATTAGTAAAGTGACTGTAAGAATCAAAGTAAGAAGTGAAATAGTATTGTAGTAGTAGCGAGTTGGGATTAGTAAATAAAAAAATAAATTGTACTGTAGAAGTTTGTTACTGTATTTTAGAAACAGCTAACTAAGATAAGAAAGTATAGTGGTGCAGTAACATTGGTAGTAAGGAAGTAGGTTGCAAGAAATAGCAACGATAAGAGAAAGTGAAGTATAATAGTGATAATTTGTTTCTACAGATAAAAACAATGTGTATAATAACAATGAACACCGTTCTGGAATATGTGATAAAGAATAAAATAAGGAGAAATTAGTATTAAAACTAAAACACGCGTTAACTCACTAAACATTCAGGAAAAAAATTATTCATCAATACATTTTTAAAGTTAATTTGTCAAAAGTCTGTAAAAACCTTATAGAAATTTGTCAAAAATCTGCACAATTTTTACAGAAGTTTATCAAAAAAACTGGTATAAAGTCTATCAAGATACTACTTTTTAAAATTCTAATCAGATAATTTAATACTATAGTTGTATTGTAAAACAAGTGTTGCAAGTATTGAAGTACAAACACTTCAGTAACATCTGTTTTAATAATAATACATTATAAGCATACTGCTTACTGTATTTGTAAATTACTGTAATTTACTATGGTATATTATAAATACTGCAATAGTATTAATTTTTTAAACAAATATTTATGGTTTAGAGCGATTTTAAATGAAGCTTATAACAAAATAAATCGTTAAATATTATATAAAAGATTTACTTTTAATAATTAATCAATTTTAATCTTTGTTATAAAATTTCAAATGCATTAAAACAAAAAGATAAATAAATAAATGATAATAAATTTATCAATTTTTCGTCGTTATTTATTAATTAACCTTAATTGAAAGACTTATTTATTTAGTAAATGCATTTTATAAATAATTATTTATTTACGTGTAAGTTAAATTTAAAACGCCATTATTTACTTTTTATTTATTTATTACAAGTTATCTTATTTTAATTAAATTTACTTTTAAGAAATACACGCAAATATTAATTAAATACAATTTACCAATTTGATATTAGGTAATTTGATGAATCTAAAGACTTAACAACTGATGCTGATCTATGTCAAACAATCTGCGCCATGTTTTATATACGTAATATTATTTTTTTCCCTTTCTTCCTGTTTTGTATGTGATGTGTTTTAGCTCTTAAATTTCTTTTGCTTTCTTGTCTTTACTGTTTTTCTCCTCTATCTATTTGTTTATGCATGTCTCTTCCTATATCGACTTGTATTTGAATTTTCTCAGGTTATGTTTCTTGCTTACGAAACTCTATATTTATTTTATTTTTATTTATTTATCTTTTGTATTCTTTGAATATTTTTTGTCTGTAGAGTATGTAGATGTGTTTTTATAATTGGAATGCAATTTGAAAAAAAATTAAACCTAAATTTCCACTGTCCTTCATTAATCTCTAGAAAGATCTTAGAAAGATAAAAATCGAGACCATATATGAAAAGATTAGCCAAAGGAGGACCAGATTAACTATATAAGAACTTCTGCTCTGGAGAAGAAGTCACTTTTTTTTAATTCAAATATTTTCTCCCCAACGAAGTTAGATAAATGACCGGTATAACTCTGTTGTTATCAGGAAAAGTACGATATACAGGGGCAAAACAGTACTAATTTGAGATCGAGAGCATATATTATAAATTAAATATATTAAAAATATGATTAAAAAAAAACATAGCCCGGCGTTGTGTCAATGTTACAATAATTTTTGCTCGTTTATATTGTACTGTATATTTAAATTCATTTGGGAGTTGCAATTTAAATATATTCTTTTTTATCTACAATATACACCAATTTATTCTCTGTAGAGAATAATTTAAATTATAATTGAATCTTTGTATAAACTATTGATTTTTAAGAAATTTTATTGTTTTGTTTATCTATTATATTGTATATATTTTGTTTATTTATATATATATATACAACTTTTTCCCGTTCGATATGGGTTATAGAAGTATAGTATCTGTTCAAAAAATTCAAAGATAATCTATTTTCCATTTGTCTGTTTGGTCTGTCGAACTTTCATTTCTATTTTCTTTCTGTGCAAATCTGTGCCTTTTTTCTGTAAGTTAATATCTGCTGTGTTCATGCTTGTCTTTCTTTTGCTATGACAGTGAATTTCCTTTTTTTCCTATGCGATGCTCCACAAATTCAAAACATATTTTAGAGTTGTAGAGGAAAGTATAAATAAATTCTATGTATTCTTCCAAACAATATTATCCTTTACATTAAAATTAAAGAATTTTTTTTTAAATTTTAATATAAAAAACAAAGAAAACTTAGAAAAAAAAACGAATCTTGTATTATTTTACTTAATAATTGAATTGTTATTGTGACATGATCACGATACCGGGCTGCAATTTTTAATCATATGTTTAATTTATTTAATTTAAAATATATGCTTTCCATTTCAAATTAGTAATGGCTTACTCCTGTACATCATACTTTTCCTGACAATAATACAGTCGTGCCGGTCAGCTATCAAACACCTTTTGGGAGAAAATTCTGAATTAAAATAACGTAATTTCGGGTAGCATCGTAAGTTTCTATATAGTTGACTGGGGCCTCCTGCCCCTAAGCTGTACATATTTGGTCTTGGCTTTCATTTATCTAACTTCGTTCTCGAGATTAATTAAGGAATGATCAGACGACAGTGGGAATATAGTTCTACATTTTTTTTTCAAATTGCAGCCCAATAAACACTTAAAGGAACTGAAGGTAAGATAAGTAAATTCTTAAAGTAATTTTTATGCAGAGACAATTTGGTGAAATTTATTTTCAAAAATAAGAAAATGTAATTAATTTGAAGTAGAAAATGTATATAAATTCCATCAGTGTTTTCAAAATGTACAGCTTAACAGAAATTAATTTAAGTCACTTTGTATTTTAATTAATTTTTATATAAGCTGGCAACTTTGGATTTAAGAAAACGAGATTTTTACTAATTCAATTAAGGAAGATATTTTAGTTTTACATATTTCGAAAATATTTCAACGCACTTATTATTTTATTTTATTTTTTTGCCGCTATCTTATATTATTTTTTAATTCTTTATCATTTACTTCCTACTTAAGAGGGAAGAACTCAACTGGTATCTATAATTTTTCTTTTTTAATTTATTCTCCACTAACTTACGAAACAGTTCAGTTATCTTGAATGGCGTAAAACAGAATAACGAAGTATCACTAAATAGTGAAAATACGTTTTTTCTTTCATATATTTTTGATTTAATCAAAGATGTTCTCCGTTTTCTTCTTGTAATATAAGGAAGGCGATGATAAACAGGAAAAATTCTCCCTCCCTCCCTCTTTCTCTCTCTCTCTTTCTCCAACTTTATTAGCAACTCCAGTGTGCTATTATTCTTACAGACAAAAATAACAAAAAAAAAGAGAGTAATTTTTATACGAAAGCAAAGAACAAGTTATATTTTCTCAAACCGTAAACATCTTTTTTCCTCTATTATATTTTCATGAATATTAAATAAAAAAGAAATATTAGTTCACTTAGTGATTGCGAATAAAGATAGGATTTCAGTCAAAGGATGAATGTATATATATATATATAAACAATATTTTCTATTTTTCCATTATTATCTTCTTTATTTTTACTTTACTGACTCCTATTATATATAACAGAGAAAAAGTAATGATCCCCAATATTTTTACATTTTTGAACTCGGGACCTTGAAATGTCGAGAAATTCAAAGAAATTCGGGGGTTTTTCTGTATGTATGGATGTTAGTGTGTGAAGGGAACAGTATCTTGTTTATCCTGTTTGAAGCTTAATAACTCCTGTGATTTTTATCGAAAATTTCTGAAATTTTGCAGGGAGGTTTGAGTGTTAGGAAGATTGATACTGTTAAATTTTCGTGGTTAAAGATCGAGGGAGTGGGTAGATATAGGGGACATATCTCGAATATGGTTAAACTTAATGATGATTTTACTCGTTATTAGCATTTAGTGTTTTTTTTTATATATATAAAACCCATCCCACCATCAAAATTAAGCTTTTTGCCATTTTATAATAATAAAAAATATAAAAGTTTTTGAAATAGAATATCATAATAGATGGCACTGCTAAAATTTTAAATGTTGCCGGGAAAGTTAAGCAACTCGTTGCTGCAATTTTTTTCTCATTTTATAAATGGGGTAAGCGCTGTTTTAATAAAGAATAAATTTAAAATGTTCGTTTATTAATTAGTTTATTTTTTAATTAATAAAAATATAATTACTGTATTTTTTACAGAGAAATATTTATAATATTAGGTTCATATGTTTGTCAAAATAAAGCGATATTGAACTCTTTGATGTCATTTTACACTTAACCACGAGGAAAAACTTCAAATTAGACATAAAATTTCATTATTCTGAGAAATTTTTAAAAAATTTACATAACTAGGAAGAAATAAATACATTCAATGTAAGTTTTTAAAATTTATACATGCTTTTATTTTTAAATATCATTGGTATTTTAATTTATTTTTACGTATTATTTTACTGTTAATAAATAGTTTCATTTTGTAGATAATTGTGCAACGTTAGTATTGAATAGTTAGAAATAAATTGTTTATGTTTAGTGCATAAACAGTTTACTTATAACCATTTACAATGTGCAGAGATGAAGAGATATTCGATAAAACTCTTCAGGCATGCTTTTTCACATGAGAAGATATTGGTGGAATATTCTCTTATGTCTGAAAATCATTAGTAGAGAAGTAAGGCGGCACGAATGACAAGAAAAATATTAATCACGCGGTTTAAACCGATTTTTTACATTGAAAGAAGTCAGCCACTAAACTTTGATTAAGAGCAATGTTTGTGAATTCATTTGTGAAAACGAGAAATTATTTAATGTGACATAGGTTGCAATTTTTAATCATATTTTTAATATATTTAATTAATTTAAAATATATGCTCTCCACCTCATATTAATATTAGCTTGCCCCTGTACATCATACTTTTCCTGACAACAACAAAGTCATGCCAGTAATCCATATAACTCTGTTCAGGAGAAAATTTTTTAATTGAAATCACGTAACTTTGAAAAAATTATAGTCGACCCCCTATAACACTGTTGATAATTCCGTTTTATATGAATACCATGTTGTACGAGTCACTTAGATTTTACAAATACGTGAGCCGTTCACAGCCAGGCACATGTATTTGTAAAATCTAAGTGACTCGTACAACATGGAATTCATATAAAACGGAATTATCAACAGTGTTATAGGCGGGATTATCAATTAGTACATGAATTTTTGTAATAACAGGAATCATATTATGTGTAAAAGTATAACTCGTGTTAGTTTATCACAGATTTTTCAGATAATTATAAGTATATATTATCGTTATTATTATTATTATTTATGCCTGAAATTAGTATGTGAATTAATAAATTTTATTAGAATTTTTAAATAAGACAGTATAAGAGAAGCTGTAGTGTTAGATAATATGATGTTCATATAACAATTTATTTATCATTTATTATTAGAATGAAATACTTCAAAAATAACATATGGTATCTTCAAATAGTAATGTTGAATTTATCTCGAGAACGATTAATTTTAATCACGTCATACGAAACAGACTTTAAGATTTATGGCTTGAGCTGGTATGTAGTATATATATATTAAGGTGTAATTACTTATTGGATGTTAAATGTTTATCAACAAAATAATTAATCAGTCTTTTTATCTATAAATACAAGGTGACTGTAAAGTCAGGATTGATGAAAATACTACTTAATGCTGCATTATACCTATCCAGACATTGCAATTTTGTACATCATTGCATTGAACACATCATGTATTACTAATAAGGAAACACACATTGAACATACATGTAATGAAAATAAGAGATAGCACGTTGAACACAATACTTAGTGTAATATAATATTAATAAAAGTATTTATTATGTATATTTGCCCACGTTCCCAGAATCTAAGCTCACTATTATGTATACATTTTAATATCTCTAAAATTTATTTTTATTTAAAAAATGTGTAAANGCGTGGATAATAAAAAAATAAACCTCTTCGCACGCACCTACCTACAATAATAAATCAATACAATAATAATAACACATCAATCTTCACTTTACAATATTTTATCAACACAGCAATCGACGTTGCTACTTTCACAAGTAGCAAGTTTTGCAAACTTTACCACTAACTTATTCATTTAGTTTCGAATCCACTTTACTGATCCTACCAGACCACAATGTTATTACACTCCTCGACTACACAGCAATACCATTCGACTTCCTCTACTGTATCATTTATTATCCAATACATTTAAATATAAAAGAACTAATTCAATAAAATTTGTTCAATGTTTAATATATTCTTCCCAATTCCATATACAAGTAGTTAACTTAAACTTTGATTTTATTTCCTCTCCTCCTCTTCCTCCTCCAAATATTAACGAGAACAAGATATTTTTATTACTCTTTCTATACATATATATATATTTAATATAAAGAAACTTTGTTTCTAATAAATAAATGCATCAACACAAAGTATTTGTGTCAACATCCGAATCTATATTATATCAACTAAATGCATTTTGTTATATCAATATTTTATATTAATTACTTACGAATATTTACGTATATACTTTTTAGAAAAATTGTTTATTAAAAAGTCCAAGTTAGTTACAATCGCTGCCCCTTCTCAGTGGTTTCTATAAGGTAAATAAATACTGTTCTTTCTTATTAAACGTAGAGTAAATTTTCTTTATTATTGATTATATGGGATTTAAATTCTTGTGTGTGTTTTTATTTATATTATGACACTTATGAGGAATAACAAATATCTTCTTTAATTAATAAAACGGCTATTAGTGGTAATACATGGAGAAACAATGCCACTAGAGTGCCTTTAAACTAATATACGTATATCTTCCAAAAAAGTCACGCAAAGGCTTATTGTGATTCTTTTTTGTAAACTGTACGGAGATATTAGGGTGTGTGGATACATGGAGGTGCACATACATGATGGGCAGGCACTTAACGTACTAAACGGACAGGAGACATGATTGTCTGATCCTGAAAGAAGCACGAACGTCTTTGTACATTTTCCAAAGACATGTAGAAGCCTTACCATAGGAATATCTCTTCTCGTTTCATTGGCATGCACTAACAGAGGCGAATTTACATGCATGGCTACGCGTCTTACCATTAGCACTCCACCATTGTCGGTTTCGTTTGCAGTGATGTGACAAAAGCATTCACTGCTACGAACTGGCAGCAGATCATCTATATAACTATGAATCCAGTTTCAGAACGGACGACCACATTGTTAGAGTTTGGAGGACCGCAGGTGAGAGATTCAATCCCTCCTTTAGTGTTGAGTGGCACACTGGTCTGGGGAGTCATCTCATACGACAGTCGGTTACCCCTGATAGTGATAATTTATGAGGTACATGCTCACGTGTGGTGTTTTTTTCTATGGCAGGTCTGCAAACTTGCAACCAGTCGTTTTCCAGAAAGATAATAGTCTGACGCACACACTAGGGTTTCCTAGGAATGTCTCCATCGCGTTGTCAGACATCCTTGGTCTGTTCGATTCCAGATTTGTCGCCTATCGAGCATTTGAGAGACCAGATGGGATGTAGCTTCGACCATTCACGAGTGTGAGGGATCCGGAAGACAGTTAACAATATCCGTGAGCAAATCTCTCGCAGGATAGCTTATGATAGTTCTATGCTTCCATGCCGTGTCGTCACATGTATTTCGAGGAGATAAGAGGACGTTCTAAAAGATTCTGAAGGTTCCTTTAAATTATACTGTTGTTGCAGAGGAAATCGTCCCTTTGCTATGATATTGTAAATATATACTTTCATCGTCATTAAGTTCGCAATGATAAAGTTTTATTTGATTTAACTATTTTTTCTTAGTGAATAAGCGTATTTTACATGAAAACAATTAAAAAATGAAATATTTTAATGCACTTCTAATAAGAATTTTTTTTCTTTAAATTATACAATTATTTTGTAAGTATTAAAATTTCTTAGCTGAATGAATAGAAAAGTGAATAAAGTGAAGAATATTAAACTAAAAACGTTAAATTGCCATAGTTAAAATTTGAATTTCATTCAAAACTCCTTAAATTACATCAAGCCAACATAAGAAGTATAAACGACTGTCATTTTATTTCGCTATATTAAAATAGAATATTCTATAAAGTGTAGCATACATCTTGATATTCCGTATACCTACCTCTAATATGACATGCCGTATTAATTAAATTATATCTTTAAAATATCTTATTAATTCATTCTATTTTGTGCATCTAATTTGAACTATAAATTTATTCTATCATTGACACGAAATTCATATTGAAATTTTAAGAACATTCCAAATTCACGAAGTGTTCATAATAAATAATTAAAGCATATTCTGAAAATATGAGGAATAATTTAATAAATTAAAAGTTAATATAAGAAATAGGCTATGCTCAGCTTATTCTTCTGCATAGAGTAATAATAAGTTTTTAAAATTTTGAGAATAAAATGAGAGTAATTGTTGAAATTATAGCGTGGATAATAAAAAAATAAACCTCTTCGCACGCACCTACCTACAATAATAATAACACATCAATCTTCACTTTACAATATTTTATCAACACAGCAATCGACGTTGCTACTTTCACAAGTAGCAAGTTTTGCAAACTTTACCACTAACTTATTCATTTAGTTTCGAATCCACTTTACTGATCCTACCAGACCACAATGTTATTACACTCCTCGACTACACAGCAATACCATTCGACTTCCTCTACTGTATCATTTATTATCCAATACATTTAAATATAAAAGAACTAATTCAATAAAATTTGTTCAATGTTTAATATATTCTTCCCAATTCCATATACAAGTAGTTAACTTAAACTTTGATTTTATTTCCTCTCCTCCTCTTCCTCCTCCAAATATTAACGAGAACAAGATATTTTTATTACTCTTTCTATACATATATATATATTTAATATAAAGAAACTTTGTTTCTAATAAATAAATGCATCAACACAAAGTATTTGTGTCAACATCCGAATCTATACGTATTTTATTTTAATATTTTTACATTTTGATGTAGTAAATGTAGCATTTTTTTAAAATCATCTGAAGGAGTAAATGTATAAAACAATGGTAGAAATTTTATATTATGCGGGAAAATTTTATTTCCTGGGTATAACAAAACATGTTGATTTGTGTCATATTTTGATATTGTCACGAAGCAATACACGATATAGTTTAGGGAAGTAAAGATATGGTATCTGAGGAATGTGTCAATAATACTTGCAACATACTTCTTCCTTGCAAGTTACACACCTCTAGCTTGCCATTATGGTATCCTAGCAACGCTTTTCTAAATCCACTCTTTCTCTCCTTCACGGTCCACCACCAAACAATTTCTGTTGCTTAAATGTTGAAAATATTGCTTTCACTCTTTTTATATTTCTTGCAGGATATGAGTTGTCGCATCCACTCGAAAATAACCTGGATGAAAGACCAGATGTAAATATAGCAAAGTGTTTCTGGAGTAAGAAGAAGAAGAAGAAGACGAGGAAAAAATCTTTTAAATATATTAAGATACAACAATATAAAATATATATATATATATATATACAAAATCTTCTTTAACGTAAGAAAAAATTATTTTATAATTATATTATGCTTTTTAAAAAATCCAGTTAAAGTAATTGCAACTTACAATGAAACAAAAAATGTTTGTTAATTGTAGCTTCTAATTTTGAATTAATTTTTTGTTGAAGATCTTTTCTTTGAAATTTCCGAATATTAAAGGTTTTTTAAGAAGAATTAATTTATTTTTTAAGAATTAAGTTTTTCAGTTTTCTACATCTACAGCTACGTTTAATAACAACGAGGTAATACAAGAAATAATTTCTATATTATTAGGCTGCAAGTTTCAAATTGTAGCCCAATAATTTTCATTAATCTCATTAATTCCCTATAAATTCCCACTGTCTGTCTGTCTGTCCTTCCATAATCTTGAGAATGGAATTAGTTAGATTAAAACTGACGTTGTGTGTGGAAAGAGGGGAGGAGGCTCCGGTTAAGTGTATAAAAACTTCCAGTATAGACGTTATTTTAATTCAAAAATTTTCCCCAGAACGAAGTTACATATGATTGTTGTTATGAGGAAAAGTATGATGTACAGGGGCAAGACATTACTGAAATCGAGAGCATATATTTTAAATTAAATAAATTAAAAATATTATTTAAAAAAACTATAAATTAATAAATTAAATAATTAAATGGATTTTATCACGTGGTATTTCAACGAGTGGGAAGATGCTACTTACAAAGTAACGATGCTGTATAGATGATAAAATTTAATAGTTTTACTTAATAAATAAATAAATAAATAAATGTAAATATTGAAAGTAAAAATTTTAATATATTTCTATTTTTTTTTTTTAAAAAAAAGAATTATTCTTTTAATTTTTAAATTTACAAAATAAACTATTAAAGTTGATTAAACTTTCAACTTTACATTCCATTGTTTCAATATAATTTAATCAAATTCTCTTTGCAATTTTAGAAAATTGTGATGTGAGAAGAAAGAAATGTTATTTTCGAGATTTCCAGATAAATAATTTAAGTTAAAAAAAATTTAAAAATTCAATTTTATTTACTTAAAATTTCAATATCGATCAAGAATTCAAAGTTAAAAGTCTATTGTAGCTCTTGAAAATAAACTAAATTATACATTAAAAAAAAATAGAATTTGAAAGGTGATTGTCGTAAAAAACCAATTTTGAGCTTAAAATTGAGAAAAATTTCTTGTAAAAAATTTATAAACGTCTAAAAATATCTAATACAGTAGAGCGTCGTTTATCCGAATTAATTGGGGACTCGGGTTGTTCGGATAACCGATTATGTACGAAAAAATATATTAACCTATCCCGTGTTGAAATTTTTTTCCGTTGCGTGTCGCTTCGCGTTGAATTTTCGTCGATGTTAAGCCTAACGTAAACTTTTTAAAATAATAATCGTGGCTATTGTATCGTTAAAAATGATTTCTTTATGTTTTACAAACGAAATATATACATTGAAAAATGTAAAAACAAATAAAAATTATACTTTAAGCCGACCGGAATTCTTTCGGATAACCGACTTTCGGATAAACGACGCTCTACTGTACTTATATACAGTGAAATTTACTAATCGAACTTTCTTCTTAGAAGGAACTTGTAGTAAGTTAAGATACTATTATATTAATCATTCCAATTGCTTAAATGTCAAATCCAAAGAAAAATTTTTACGAGTAATAAAAGATATTATTAAGTCAGAGATATAATTTTTTTTAATATATTTTTCTTTAATTTTTTTTTTGTCATAACTTGTTAACTTTGCTTCACAGAACAAGAACAACTTTGATGATGGATGGAGGGAGGGTTTTGTTGAATGCTTGGATCGAGTTATATCATGTATGGTCACACAAACCAACCAGTCAGAAAACATCTGTTTCTTTTTCTATATTTGTCTCTCACACTGCGATTATGGCTAAAGTAATCGATATAGATCAATGTAAGTGACATTATGGTAAAGATAGGTAAAATTAGAAAAGAAAAATAAATATATCAGTTTTTATTTTTTTAAAGACGTGGTAATTAATCGTAGTAATTATTATGGAAAGGAGTAAATCGAGTAAATATTTTATTATAGATTTTTCTTTCCTTGATAATATTAGCACAAGTTAAGGTTATGGACAACCTTTAATCAGAAAGAAGAGCAGCTGCTTAATTAAACCAATGCTACTGCATCTAACTTGGTAATTGGAGAACTTGCTGAACAGGTTCTAAGTTTATTAATTTAGTTATAACTAAATAATTGACTGTTTTAATCGCTTTAATAATTACCATTAACTTTGAAGTTCGAAATTTTCATTAAACTTAAAACATTTATGCGAGTTTTATTTTAAAAAGTAAGGATTAAGTGTGTTTAATTGATTTTATATTTTAAATATTTTTTAAAACTGAATTAATTATTTAGTTTTTTTTTAAATTTAAAATATATGCTCTCGATCTTAAATTAGTCGTTTTGTCCCTGTAAATCATACTTTTCCTGTTAACAATTGAATATGCCGGTCATATATCTAACACCATTTTCGGGATTAAAGAAGAACACACAGACATACAGACGGACGACAGTAGAAATTTACAGATCTATAATTTTTTTTAATTGCAGTTCAATAAAATTATATAAAGCTGAAGATTTTTAAAATAAAATTAAAACTGATTTTTATATAATTATTTCTTAAATGTAAATTTAATCTATGATAATTTATAAGTTTTGCAACTGAAAATTACGAGGGAAAAATTAATAAAATTTAATATTTTATATTGTTATTCTTACCCTTTCTTCAATGATGTATATTTTCAAATTTTATATATATATTTTTTTATTTTTACGAAAGGAGAAAAAGTAAAATATTTAAATTACCAAGAGCTAACACTTTGTACAATTGTGCTGATATAATAACAATCCTCATATCTGTCAATTACAGAGAAAAAAAAGGGAGGAAGAAGATAAGTTTCATTAAAGCAATTCATAAGAACGAAAGAGAGTTGTTTAGTGATTCCAAAGCATTAAGCTAATTACTTTGATACCCAAGCTTTAGTTTCCAGTTTTATATCCCGTTGATTGTGACAAAGAAAGACTGTTCTTAACAGAACAAAGAAGACAACTTTCAACAATTCGCACGTGACGAAGTGTGAAGAGTACAACGGCAGATGGTGAAAGTGGTCAAAGAAGGTCACTCCGATAAGTGCTCTGCCATCTGGAGTGTCGAAGTAGTTTGTTCAAATGACAAACGTTAAGTTTACTGCTACTACAGAGACAAAACGGTTATCTTAATAAAGCTCGTAGACGAAATTTGTAGAGCCGTGTATTGTAGTACGATTTATACTTACTCCTGTTAATGGCCAGGCTTCTTCTTAATTAACAAATTTTCTTTTTCGCTGCCGCCGTAACAGCAAAAGTAAGATTAAGTACTTAGTGTTATTTTTTTTAAGGATTTTTCTTAATATTCGAGTCGTTTACATAATGAGTCTCTCCATCATTAAAATGTTACAGTGTTCGAAGGAGGCTGTACTTAAATGTAGTTTAAAATAATACATAACGCTCTCCAAAATCAATTCTTCGTCTTCTTCTTCTTCTTCATCTTCGCCCGTAATCCAGTGGATCCTGAGTTGGGTCGTGGATCAAAGACCGCCATTTCTTTTTATCTGTTCATCACTCTCTGAAAATACTACTATTACATTATCAGTCCTTTTTCTTAGGTCTTCTGCGATTTTGTCCTTCCACCTCTTTTAGGATCTTTTCTTAGGTCTTCTCCTCTCCATCTTATTTTCCGATACCAATTTTGATACTCTATTTCTTCCATTCTCAAGCCATTTTAGCCAAATTTCCATTGTCATCCGTCTGTTTCCTGTCCTTCCTCAATTAAGAGAACTGTATTAGATAGATGAAAGTCGAGACCATATATGGAAAGCTTGGTATAGACCGAAAGTTGCGTGATATCACCCAGAACAAAGCTATATAGATGACTGGCATGGCTATTGTTATCAGGAAAAGAATGATTTACAGGGACAAAACACTATTAAAATCGAGAGCATATATTTTAAAATTAAAAATACGATTAAAAAATTGTAGCCGGCATTGTACATGAATTAGTGCAGCAATCTTTACAAATTTAAAAAAAGTTTAAGCAAGTAAACTGATAATATTCTTGTCGTCTCTACAAGAGCATAAAATTAACCTCTTTGCTCTTAGTATCTTATGCATAACTTAATAATCGATGTTTGATAATAAAGAGTTTAAAACTTATTTAGTAATTTTTCCCAAGTTTGATGAATAACAGGATCACTTAAACCTCTTAATCTTAAGGTAGCATCTAGAAATATATTACTTATGTTTCGTGAAGAGTGGTACTTTGTCTTTTGTCATGGATAAGAGATCATTGAATACTCTCTCAAAGCGAATGAATGAATTTTATTTACTCTTAAATCATATTGCTCAACTATCTTTCCAAAATGATTATTTTGTAGTGCTAGAATAAATTAAAATGAAAAGTAAGAATTTATTACTTTTCTATATTTTTCTAGATTTAAACTAAAGTTTAAGCAATTTAATCTTTCAAAATTTTAACGAAAATTATAACATATTTTCTAAAAAAAAAAGTAAGGAAAAACAACTCTTGAAATTAATTTTAAAGTATAATTTTTTATAGAATTTTTAAATTAAAAAAAATGTCTTATTTTGATTACAATTTTAATTAAATTTTTTAAAAATATTTTTGATTATTAATTTTAAAAAAAAAATTCAGTTTTTTAAAGATTCTTCTTGGAGATTATGTATGTGTGTTCGGTTCGGTATGCAAATTTCATTTAATATAACCATTCCTTCTTACTTAGATTTTTAAATAATTAAAAAAATATCGTCAATATATTTTTTCCATGAATGATTTTTTTTAAAAAAACATGTTATTTGAATAGAAAAACAGAAAAGAAAACAAACTTTCGTAAATTAAATGGATTAAGGGCAGCTTTAGTGTACTGTTAAAGGTAAAAATTAATTAACGACTCAATACTGATGCTTTGATTAAATTCGTCAACTGTGATCGTTACTTCAGTTAACAACCTTTTTTATGATTTAATGTGATTCATGTGTAACATAACAAGGCACTATCCTTCGTATTGATCATCACACCAGTATAAAAACAATATACATATTGTTGTATGCATCACGTTTTTTCTATGTCATAATGCAAAAAGTTTCCCTGTATTGAATGGTGTTGATGATAATCTACTTACATTTACTTCTATTATATGATTGTTTTGCACTAAAAAAAACAAGTTCATATAGTGGTAAATTAAGTACTTAGTAACTACAGCTGTGTTAATTGAAATATAGTAACAATACTATGCTATTTAGTTACATTAAAAGCTATTAATATGATAATAGCATCGTCGCTTTTAGAATTGTTAACTGTTGCATATACAGTACACTTATATATTATAAGCCAAGCATTGTCACCATTAAATTATTGTTAACTTTATTAAGTTAATTTGCTTTGTTTTGAGTATTTTAATACTGTATAAAAGTCAGGATAGTAAATCTAATACATTTACTAAAAAATAATTTTCTAGCAACTTTATTTCATAACAATAGTGTACAATTTGACGTCATTTCTATATTTTTTTGTAACGTTAAGTGTAAAATGACGTGAAATTGACGTAACAGTACGTATTATTCTCATTTTTGCTGTAGATATTGAGCGTTATTATAGCAATAAAATCAATTTTATTGAAATAATATTAAATTTAAATTTATTAAACTGTGTTTTTTTTCGTAATTTAAACAAAATTATGAGGAAAAAATACAGTAAAAAATAATAAAGTGAAATGATAAATTTAATGCCTAAAAGCAACAAGATAGAAAGTATATCACGTTTAAATTTTATCCTAAAATTACAGTTAAAGTTATAATTACTCCCATTAGTCCATCTTAAGATCATGTAATATTAATAAATCGTTATTAATTTCTTTAAAAAAAAATAAAGTGAAGAATATTAAATGAAGGTACTAATTAAGGTAAAAATATTTTTTCCTTACTTTCATTTATTGATTATTTATTTTTTTATGAAGTAAACTAAGAATTATAGTTATTTTCTTTGTTTATAGACTATAAGAACAGCATCTGTTATGTGTATTTTAAATAAAGCCCGTATGGTTTTCAAGGATTACACTCGTTTCATGGTCAGTTTTTTTTCTCCTTTATGTTCTCTCATTCTCTTTTATATTATATATTAATCTTAAATTATTAATTTATTCACGTAACAAGTACGGTTTTTTTTTCTAGTAGAATTAATCCTGTTACATGCAATATTTGTCAGTGCTCGTGACTCACACACTGATGATAACTGACAAAAACTGTAAATTAATCATTATATATATATTTTTTATGTATAAAAGAAAAAAAAAATAAAGTAAAAGATGCTAAAATTAATTTATAAATTGTCTAACGAAATTTTAAGAGAGTTTTTTTTATAATTCATATTTTAAAATAATTCATCAACGAATCGTTTAACTTTCCTGCAAAATTTAAAATTTTTAATATTGTTATAATCAAAACGCTTATTTTTAAGGGTAGGGATGGGTTTTATAAAAAGTTATAAATGATAATAACGAATAAAATCGTCATTAAATCAGACCCTACTCCACACGACCCCTTTTATCTCCCTACCCAGTCGACACACGACCCCTTTTATTTCCCTAACCAGTAGACCTTTAACCACCAAAATTTAACAGTATTGACCTCTGTAATACACAAACCTCCCTGAAAAATTTCAAAAATTTTCGACAAAAAACAAAGAAGTTATTAAGCTTTAAAGGGGGGTAAACAAAATCGTTTCTTCCCACACACACTAACAACCGTACGTACAGAAAAAAAAACACAATTTTTTTTAATTTTTTGGAAGTTTCCCGAGTCGAAAAGTGTAAAAATAACTTGGGATGGGGGGTTTATTTTTTGACCGATCGCCACACTTTTCCTACGTAAAAATATGGCGGGGATTGCCACGCTTTACAACGGCGAGAGAGGAAAAACAATATGTAGTAAACAGAGCTTTTTAGATTACAGCATTCATTTTTAATAGGAAAGAAGTTGTGGCATTTCTTAGAAAAATAAAAAAAAATAATAAAAATAATAGCACTATTCCTTAGGATTGTATGGCATAAATCACTATCCCGTTGGGAAATTGGTCACAGTCGATAAGAGAGACACCAACTGATCCGCCAGCATCGGAACATTTTTTATTCAGATAAGGAATACTCATTAGTTGGGTGCTTGTGGCGATGGTGGTGAAGAAATTACCACGAACTGCTCAATATTCTCATCGTTGCAGGACAATGAGATAAGAGTTCATCTAAGATAGCATAGGTATTAAGAAAATGCTGTATAGTTTTTCTTCTATGAGGATTTACGACAAATCCTTATGCAAGGAGGGATGTCAAAGGTGAATGATCTGTTATCTCCTTCGTGCTTCAGGAAATAAGATGAAGTATTAATTCGTCTTAATAACACGATGATCCGAATAGAGAAAAAAAATTCGTTTAATTAACTTTAAACTACGTTTATATCGATGATAAATTAATTATTAATTTTTTAATTGATGATTATTGTAAAATTAAATTCCTCGATTATTTAAGTATCGATTTAACTGTATTATAACTTGCGGATAATTGTTATTAAATTCGCCGTGTTAAATTCGATTAATAAATGTTGTCTTTCGCGACCGAATGATTGATATTATTAATAAACAAATGGCATTTTCGTGTATAAATTTATGACTATTAAAATCGGAAATATGCATTCGAATAGGGGAAAAATTCCGGTGGGGACTGAACCCACGTCAAGTAATTTAATCGTTTAAGACATCCAGACGTTCTGCCTTATCTTCCTTTTTGTTTCAGCGTGTGTATTTATATAGCGATGTTTTCTCTTCTGTTAATTAACAATATTAGTCACTCAGTACGTTCACGTAATGAGTGACTAATCTTTTCAATTGTGTTATAAGTGTAGTTAAGATTCTCCTTCAACAATACGAACAAGGCGATTTAGGTGTTGAGTATTCAATGCGTTATTAAAAATGATATTTGATCAGATCTCATAAGAATCCAAATACAGTTTCTTTTCTTTTAGGAACTTTATTGTTTTATTTAATAAACGTGGAGGGTGTGATGTTTCTTTGTAAATTTATCTCAAATTTTACTCCAAAAAAAAAAAGATGTTATTCTGAAGTAGTTAAGGTCTACATGTATACGTATATTTAAATTTTTCCGTAATATTTAACTAATAAACGAATTAAATCAGTTTTACATCATTAAACTCGGTGGTAATAGTGATTCGAATCGATCAATCTGAATTAAACTAAACAAGTTTTATCTGAAAAGTCCACAAAATTTCCTACTTCCACAGCAGGATTGATCTCCAGCATGGAATTAATTTGTAAATGTACTTCCTTCATTTACTGTATTTATTCATTAATGAAGTTAAGTTTAGCATTTCAAACTTTTCTTTTCATTCTATTTAATATATGTTAAAGAGTTTCTAGATAATGTTCGCCTCTTATATACATATATATATATATATATATCTAATTCATCAAGTAAAATGAGGATTTTTAAATAATAAATTAATTGGAGAGACAAAGAGGGGGAGGGGATATTTTCAAATAAAACGAAGAATTAAATTCTCTTTATTAAATCCATTATCAATGTAATTAGTAATTATTATTTAAAAAAACTTATTATTATTTTTTAAATCGTGTTTACTGTTGAGTATATGATTGGAAATATGATAATTACCTTTATTATCTTATTAATCACAGGATATTGAAATAAAGTTTTCATATTTTACTTGATAGCTTTATCAAAATATTTAAATTTTTAATCGAATTAAACGTTAATATTATAATAAAATTCATTAGATAAGGCAATAATTACTTGAGATAAGTTCAAAAATTCTCTTCGATAAAAGGGAAATTTTTAAAATAAATTAAAAGTTATATATATATAATTTTTATCAGTTTTATGGAATAAAATAAACAGATTTACTTAACAAACGTGATTAAATTTATTGCTTTCCACTACTTGTTTAATGCTACGATTAACATTATTTATCCAGTATTGTTTGCTTAATATTACTTTCTACGAATAATTGTTAAAGATTAGTTGCACTGTTTTAATTAATTGAAACTTGTATCATAAAACAATAATTACTAAAATCTATTATTATTATTATTAATAAAGTAGCAACTAAAATATTTAATACGGTATCATCTACAACAGTATTTAGAGTCTATCACGAATGTAATTTTTAGTTATTTCCTGCGTGTTATATTTAATACTGTTTATTTAAAATTAGTGTATTTGCTAGTATACAAGACAAACTCCATTTTAAGACATATTTTTCCCGAAAAATTAGCAAAAAGACGTCTTAAAATGGGGTTTATCTTATACGCCGGTAAGTACTGTATATTAATTGATTTATAAAACTTTGTACGTAACAAATACAAGTTTTTATATCTTAAAATTGTTATTTAGTATACATAAAATCGCCTTTACGAATATAATATGAATATTAATTGTAATTTAATAGTCTTTTTTCAATAGTTTCAAGGCAAGGTAAATGTAAACGTGTACTATTAGAACCTCCCTGTCAGGCATACACATAGGCATATCCTACACGACTGGGCTACACCTTGTTAGGACCTCATCCCACTATTCATTACTAATATTTTCTTCTAGATACCTCTGAAGAAAAAGTGTTTATAACGGTCCTGCTCCCTGTAATAAAGTCTGATAGTTATAGATGCTATTAGAGTAGTAAATAAAGTGAAAATTATAAAAAATATATATAATTTTTCAATATCACCTAAACAGCACTTGTATCATACAGAAAAATAATATATTAATAATATAAACGAATCGTTGAAATTAACTAATTTATCTTACTCGAATTTCTATAAGAACATCTTTAAAACAAAAGAATAATAGATAAATTCTAGAAGGGCATTATTTTGTAATCCAAAATAATAATTCTTTCGACGAAAAGCCATTTTTGTTTAATGTCCACTGACTTATAACCTACATTAACTTACGAATTCAAGCCATATCATAAATAGAAAATAGCAAAAGTTAATAAAAATCACCATCTAAACATTAATACTAAATTCTAGTACATTATTTATGAAATAATATATTAAAAAAATAAATGCGCGAAAGGGAAAATAGATAGAAAAGAGAAAGAATCTTTTAAATAAATTGAAGAAAGTAAAGACAATTTATTCTTTGTTTTCTCTCCTTTCTGTTTCTCTAAGTACACACTAATGAAATCAGAATGCGGTAGGTCTTGTGTGGCACCGACTGTGTCATTAGCTCACCCTTAGTATAACGAGTTCTACGGCTTACACAACTAATAGGACGGTTTTCTTTTCTTTGCTTCTCTCTTTCTCTTGCTTTAAACTTTCCCTTTGAAGAAAATCGATACATGGAATAAACACATCTTTATTGTATGGTCGTTCTCCATAAAAATAATTTACAAAATTGATCATCGTTATATGGTAAAGACATCGTTCCTTTCCTTCTCCCTCCTTATTAAAAGAAAAAAACACTCTATAAATATGCTTTGTCTAGGAAACAAGTTTGTAAAGTTCAATGATACTCATTTCTGTATATTTTTCTCTTTAAATTAATAATTGTTTCTTTAGTTTCCTCATTAATTTTCGATAATATTTAACTGAATGAATCTAACTCATTGTCTTTCTTCATCGATAATATTAATGAAGAGCCAATTCAACTATACAAACATTTTTTTCCAGCTGTTTATAAGTTTATCAAGTGCTCGAGTGATGTTTCTTTTTTTAATCAAATTTAATAACGTAACTTCTTAGCTCTTGATGTAAGTATAAAGTAAAATAATACGTTTATAGTTCTGTCTAGAATTTAAAAATTATAAAAATGATATAGAACTCTGTTTAAATTGACGGGGTGGCCCAAAAGTTGGTTAACTATTGTTAAAGATAAATTGCTATTTTATTAAGCCGAATTTAAATTTTTGCAGAGTAACCCCCAAGAGATAATCTAANATCAGTTTTATGGAATAAAATAAACAGATTTACTTAACAAACGTGATTAAATTTATTGCTTTCCACTACTTGTTTAATGCTACGATTAACATTATTTATCCAGTATTGTTTGCTTAATATTACTTTCTACGAATAATTGTTAAAGATTAGTTGCACTGTTTTAATTAATTGAAACTTGTATCATAAAACAATAATTACTAAAATCTATTATTATTATTATTAATAAAGTAGCAACTAAAATATTTAATACGGTATCATCTACAACAGTATTTAGAGTCTATCACGAATGTAATTTTTAGTTATTTCCTGCGTGTTATATTTAATACTGTTTATTTAAAATTAGTGTATTTGCTAGTATACAAGACAAACTCCATTTTAAGACATATTTTTCCCGAAAAATTAGCAAAAAGACGTCTTAAAATGGGGTTTATCTTATACGCCGGTAAGTACTGTATATTAATTGATTTATAAAACTTTGTACGTAACAAATACAAGTTTTTATATCTTAAAATTGTTATTTAGTATACATAAAATCGCCTTTACGAATATAATATGAATATTAATTGTAATTTAATAGTCTTTTTTCAATAGTTTCAAGGCAAGGTAAATGTAAACGTGTACTATTAGAACCTCCCTGTCAGGCATACACATAGGCATATCCTACACGACTGGGCTACACCTTGTTAGGACCTCATCCCACTATTCATTACTAATATTTTCTTCTAGATACCTCTGAAGAAAAAGTGTTTATAACGGTCCTGCTCCCTGTAATAAAGTCTGATAGTTATAGATGCTATTAGAGTAGTAAATAAAGTGAAAATTATAAAAAATATATATAATTTTTCAATATCACCTAAACAGCACTTGTATCATACAGAAAAATAATATATTAATAATATAAACGAATCGTTGAAATTAACTAATTTATCTTACTCGAATTTCTATAAGAACATCTTTAAAACAAAAGAATAATAGATAAATTCTAGAAGGGCATTATTTTGTAATCCAAAATAATAATTCTTTCGACGAAAAGCCATTTTTGTTTAATGTCCACTGACTTATAACCTACATTAACTTACGAATTCAAGCCATATCATAAATAGAAAATAGCAAAAGTTAATAAAAATCACCATCTAAACATTAATACTAAATTCTAGTACATTATTTATGAAATAATATATTAAAAAAATAAATGCGCGAAAGGGAAAATAGATAGAAAAGAGAAAGAATCTTTTAAATAAATTGAAGAAAGTAAAGACAATTTATTCTTTGTTTTCTCTCCTTTCTGTTTCTCTAAGTACACACTAATGAAATCAGAATGCGGTAGGTCTTGTGTGGCACCGACTGTGTCATTAGCTCACCCTTAGTATAACGAGTTCTACGGCTTACACAACTAATAGGACGGTTTTCTTTTCTTTGCTTCTCTCTTTCTCTTGCTTTAAACTTTCCCTTTGAAGAAAATCGATACATGGAATAAACACATCTTTATTGTATGGTCGTTCTCCATAAAAATAATTTACAAAATTGATCATCGTTATATGGTAAAGACATCGTTCCTTTCCTTCTCCCTCCTTATTAAAAGAAAAAAACACTCTATAAATATGCTTTGTCTAGGAAACAAGTTTGTAAAGTTCAATGATACTCATTTCTGTATATTTTTCTCTTTAAATTAATAATTGTTTCTTTAGTTTCCTCATTAATTTTCGATAATATTTAACTGAATGAATCTAACTCATTGTCTTTCTTCATCGATAATATTAATGAAGAGCCAATTCAACTATACAAACATTTTTTTCCAGCTGTTTATAAGTTTATCAAGTGCTCGAGTGATGTTTCTTTTTTTAATCAAATTTAATAACGTAACTTCTTAGCTCTTGATGTAAGTATAAAGTAAAATAATACGTTTATAGTTCTGTCTAGAATTTAAAAATTATAAAAATGATATAGAACTCTGTTTAAATTGACGGGGTGGCCCAAAAGTTGGTTAACTATTGTTAAAGATAAATTGCTATTTTATTAAGCCGAATTTAAATTTTTGCAGAGTAACCCCCAAGAGATAATCTAATATTTGAGTTAGAAGTAAGATATTTATTTAGATGGAACTGTTAGTATCCTTATTGCATTTAGGAAGAGGAAGAAGAGACATTATCTGTACGACAGGCTTCCATCCTATTAAAGATAATTGCAATTTTCTTTAATAGGCTTATACAAAGATAAAAAGATATTTTTCTTCACGTTATTCGTTCATTTAATTAATAGACAGTTTGTTTTAATTAATAGTAAATTATCCACATAAATTAATTTATAGTTTAAATGTTAATTAATCGCAAATGGTTTTATTATATGAAAAATGCATTTACAGTAACAAAATTTATAACATATCTGTACTGTGGACATATTTTTTTAAAATACTATTTATATAAAATTCCATACTAGAATTGATTCGTGTATCTGTTACAGCGTGCATCAATGCTAGAGCATTAAAGAGAATTTCGTTACATAGCATTTGCTACAGAATAATCTTGGAAAACATCTGATGAAATGTATGAGGGTAGAAGGACGTGTAGCAGTCTAAATCGTAAATTGTGCACAGTCACAAAATCCAGACAAGAAAGAATCCGGATTGTAATCACGAGAGAAAGGATACCCTAAGGGAACATGTTACTATCAACGTTTCATCATTGGAAATTGCAGTGTTTGAGTATAAAGTTAAATTCGTTCCTCTTTTTTTTCCATTCCTCCTTTTTACCTAAAAGGGTATCATCCCCTAAGAGCCTAAAAGGGAAAAGACAGAGAAAGAGGATTTTCGCTTTTTTTATATGAAAGGCGCAATATTGAGAATTGAATAAAAATGTCTGATTACAAAGGGCTTAATCTCCATTAGTTTTTTTTAGTATTTGAGGATTTTAAAACAAAAGTAAAATAGTGTAAGAGGGGAGACCAGGGTCTTCTATTGCTTTTACTGAAATTGTACCGTTCGTCAATGTCATCCTTGTTGCTTTTTGTCCTTCTTGGGGTGGAGCTACAGTCACAGGCGACAGATGTAAACATTTATTTTGTCATTAAACAGAATTGGAGCAGAAGTGAAAGAGTCTAGTAGAAGAAGAAGAAGAAGAAGAAGAAGAAACAAAAAGAAGAGGCACGATCAGTTTCTTTTTGAATATCTTTCGATTTTATATGGTTTGTTCTGTTCTGCTTTATTAAATACACTCGAGAAAACAATAGTCAAGTGAATTTATGGTTGTAAACTATTTAAACTTTACCTTTTAATGGTATTAACTTTACTAAAAATAGACTGTCAATAATTACTCGATTGATTTTAACTTATTAAAGATAAATAGGCCCTTGTCATGTAGTAAAACATGTAATATATTTTTAAGAATTATTGAAAAATTCAGAAATGGGTCAAAGTATATAAATAGGCGAGACGATGATTAATTTCAACATAAATTCAATATTTCAATAAGTAAGAATTTTTCCATTATTCAATAAGATTGTAATCAACGTTTTACAGGAAAAAAAATATTATGCATCCGGTTGAATAAAATTTATTTATTAAAACTGAATTTAATATATGTTTAACAATAAATATATTGCAATTCAATACACACACATATATTGCATTGTCTTTCACGTTATTAAAATATAAGTAAACAATTCAATTTAAATATTGTATATATAATGATAAATATAATTAATCAGTTTGTATATAATTTAAATTGAATATTTTTTAAACATTCTTTGATAAATTAATTCTAAATCAAGATTAGAAACAATACTTTCCTCCCAAGTCTTATACCAGTCGACCCCCCCTATAACACTGTTGATTATTCCGTTTTATATGAATTCCACGTTGTACGAGTCACTTAGATTTTACAAATACGTGAGCCGTTCACAGCCCGGCACATGTATTTGTAAAATCTAAGTGACTCGTACAACGTGGAATTCATATAAAACGGAATAATCAACAGTGTTATAGGGAGTTAACTGTATTTTAAAAAATAATAGCAAATAATTATTATTTTCCAAGTGTTTTAAGATCTTTGCAGATTATTACCAGTGGCGCGTCATCCCACAGGCAAAATAAGGGAAATTGCCTGGGGATCCACCGGTTCCCAAATTAATTTTTTAAAAGAAAATATTCCGCAAAAATTTCCCCTCGAAGAAAAATGTCTCGAATCAATACTGTACATGGGGCCCCCTAATTTAACTTTTCCTGGGCCCCACGAAGATATAACACGTTACTGATTATTACTTTAGACCAGGAGGGCGAATCAATGACACGCGCACCCAAAGTGGCACGTCAGGAGAGATCATCTGACACGTAACGTATTACGTGATTTCGGTTGGCACCTGTTTTTTTCAATTATCCTTTTGGTTTATCATTCGATTATCCTGTTCTTCTAACATTTCCTTTACATTTATTTTAAGTAAAGCATATTAATTTTATTTATTAAAATGAAATGATATATTTACAAGAGTTAATTATGATTTATATTTTGACAGTCCTTTCTTCATGTCCAAATCTCAAATTTAATTTAATTGGGTTGAAATTTGAAGAAATTCTAGATCTATAAATTCCTATATAGATTTATAAGTTTTGGGGAAAATTTTTGAATTGAACTCAGGTGACTTCCGGTATAGACCGAAAGTCACCTGAGTTCAATTCAAAAATATTCCCCCAGTACTAAGTTACATAGATGACCGGCATGACTCTGTTGTTATCAGGAAAAGTATGATGTACAGGGGCAAGTGGCTACTAATTTGAGGTGGAGAGCATATATTTTAAATTAAAAATATAATTAAAAGTTGTAGCCCTGTATTGTGACGATGTTAGAATAATTTTTGCTGGTTATTATTATTTTTAATCTGTAAAAACAGCTTCAATAATTGCTGTAAAGTGTTACTTTATATAATAGTTCTTTGATTGAGCAAAAAATCAAACTTATAAATCACGGTTAAAAGGAGGTAATTGATATTTGCAGCAGTCCATCGTTCTTATTTGCAGCTTGATATATAATTAGTTTCAATACTAGAAACCAAACAAGAAGAAAAATAGAAGTAAAAACATCCACGTTGTTTTGTCATTTATTCGATTTGCTAATTGACCATTTGCCTGGAATCGCCGTGGGAAAAACAATAACAAATCCCCTAATGGAAGTGCAAGACCAAGAACTTGCAGACAGAGATCACTTAGAACCTCCGTAATAACATTATATGTTGTCAGTCTTGTTTTGGAACAAAAATAAACACACTTTGTTATCACATTTATCAACTTATGTTATTTATCTTTCTTCATTTTTTCGTTAATGATTAAAACTCTGGAAGGTTTCAAACCAAGATTTCGGCAACATTATATAGCTTCTGGATAGAATCAGTTGCTGGATCATATAACTCTGTGTCTTAGTGGAAAGTATCATAAGTCTGAAAATGATATATAGCCCCTGTCTGGTATCGTAAGACAAAAGAAAGAGAGAAAAAGACACACACGGAGTCAAAAATATAAAGCTTTTTCAAGCCAACACATCTGTCTTCTTTGTTCACAGGTGCGTGACCAAGTCAAGAGCCTTGTCAGTGGAGAGATAGTGGACAACATGAACATGATTTATGCACGTTGACTATAGTAGTGTGTATGATAAGGACTGGACAACTGGTGTTATATCCGGAAGGTATCAAGATAGGAGAGGTGCCAGAGCTAATATATCCATCTTCTTAAGTGAAGAAAGTGCAGACACTGAAAACAAGATGATTGTTAGTAGGGTATAAACTCAATATAAGTAAATATGAAATTTAAATAATATAAGAGAATTTAATTAAGCTATGTGTTTGTAATTTGTTTAAGTATAGAATACAATAAATAACAAGCGTAAGAATTTAGTTTTCTATACTTTAATATGGTTATTGCTAAATTAAATTGTATTATAAAGGAGAAATCAATTAACAATTCAATATTTTATTAGAAAAAATGTTCTAAAATAGATTTAAAATAATATAAAACAGTGGAGCGTTATATCTTCATGAGGCAAATTTGAATTAGGGAGCCCATATAGTGTCGACTTCAGACATTTTTCGGGGAGATATTTTTGATTAAAAGATTGAGGCCACTGTTGATGGGTGCCCCAGGCAATTTCCCCTTTTTTTCCCCATAAGATAATTCTTCACTGATATAAAATAATAATTTAAATACCACGAAACGAATCAACACTTTAATTTTTGAAAGATTTATCGATTAATACTTAGTTTGAATGCACCTTTATGATATTTTATCCGCATCCAATTATATTTAATATTATATTTTAAAAGATAAATTATTCATTTAAAAAAAAATAATAATTTACCACTCTCCCTCTCTTCCTAATCTCCATCTTTATTTCCCTTACACAAAGTACATAAGATAAATAAAGAATTTCTAAAAATATTTTTCTTCGATATTAATAACTATGGATGAGATTCAGCTGTCAACAATTTTTAAAATAGAAAATTTTCAAAACACAATAAAAATGTATAGAAAATAAAAGAAGAAAAGAAAAAAATATATAATAATAATATGGTATTAAGTTGAGGATGATATAGGAGAAAAGCAATATTGGTTAACATGATTTGGTGCTGAAAATAAGTAGATTATACGAAACTGAATCCAATATTAATTTTTTTTTTCACTTTTCAACTATTTTCACTTTTACTTTTATCTCTATACATATAAAGGAATTGGTAATTCGCACGGCGTAGCTGTAGATTGATATGAATTCTAGTGAGAGTTATCATCGCAGCATTTCAACTATATTATTTCCCTTAAGAAGACAATAAGTTTCGGAAAGAAACGAGGAATTTATTAAGACAAATGGCACTAGCTGATGAAAGCAGTTGTTGTGCAGTTGACAAGAGTTTTCTAGAGAAAATTGCCTTGTTGTAATGCCGAAGACGCAACTTTTTCTTTCCTCCTTCTTCCTCTTCTTCTTATTTATTATTATTATTTTTTTCATTTTGAAAATTTTATCTGTCAGATATTAAGCCAGAAGAATACAATTATTTTATAAGGAGAAGTTAGAAAAAGTCGTTAAAATAAATACTTTATATGTATATATAAAATTAATATGTACGAGTAATTATTTATTGTGATATCGTCATAATGCCATGCTGCAATTTTTAATCGTATTTTTAAAATATATGCTCTCCATCTCAAATTAGTAATGACTTGCCCCTGTAAATCATTCTTTTACTTTAACAGTAGAGTCGTGCTGGTCATCTATCTAATTCCGTTCTCGAAATTAAGGAAAGACAGCCGAACGGACGAATGATACTGGGAATTTTTAGGTATACAATTTTTTTAAATTGAAGCCCAATAAGAATATTTTTATTAATTAATATGTAATTGGATCGGTCAAACAATGACCCCTTAAGTTTGTTTTTATATTTTTGGACTCGGGGGATCTTGAAACGTCGAGAAAGTTTGTTTGTTAAGTTATGGAAACTCAACACTTGGGCGATGTACCTAGGGGGATGCCTTCCAGGAGGTCTTTTTCTGTATGTATAGACGTTAGTATGTGTTTAGGGGGACGAATTGTTCATCTAATTTGAAGCTTAATAACTCTTGTGTTTTTTTTTTGTCAACAATTTCGGAAATTTTGCAGAGATGTTTCTATATTAAGGGCATTGATGCTATTAAATTACGGTGGTTAAAGGGCGACGGGGTGAGAGATAGATGATGTCTCGAGTCGGGTCGGAATTAATGACTATTTTACTCGTTATCAGCAATTATAATTTTAAAAAAACACCTCATATCTACCCTCAAAATTAAACTTCTTTCTATAATAATTAATAATATAAAAAGTTTTTAAAAAAATCTCGTAATAGATGGAGCCACACGCAATTTTAACTATTTTGCCAGGAAAGTTACTCAATTAGTCGCTGTATATTTAAAAAAAAAATTATTTTTTGATGTATTTATATAGGAAAATGAAGGTGAAATTACGTTCTAACGAATTTAGATGTAAGGGAGAAGACACGAACGTAAGTTTTGCACGATCCAAATAACTTAAAAAACTAATTAAATTCTATTTGAATATTTTAAAATATTCGTGTATTAACTCTTTAACTTGTGAAATTATGCAAACACCATTCATTTATCTATTTAAAAAATGAATTTTAAATTATTCTGATAGTTTGACAGCTTAAATGAATTTAATGATAAGTTAGGAAGATATATTTTTTTTTCCTCGTAGAGAAAAAAATTTATGTATCAGAGTCAAAATTGCATCCGCTGAATAAAAATAAAATGAGAGAAAATGTAATTAAAATTGGTACTAAACACGATTTTAATGTAGTTTTGGTATCGCTTAGTTTTTAATAATAATAATAATGATAATAATAATAATAATAATATATATTTATATAATAGCTTGAAACATTTTACAGTAGATATACACTGTATACAGGTCCTATCTTTATACAAAACTATACCATATATACAAGTCGACCCCCCTAAACACTGTTGATAATTCCGTTTTATATGAATTCCATGTTGTACGAGTCACTTAGATTTTACAAATACGTGAGCCGTTCACAGCCCAGCACATGTATTTGTAAAATCTAAGTGACTCGTACAACATGGAATTCATATAAAACGGAATTATCAACAGTGTTATAGGGGGGGTCGACTGTACAGTGTATTTGCTACGTAACGTGATAAAATTAAATATACAAGTAATAATTATAATATAGAAAACATACGGTTAACCGTTTTCAAGTAAATTTCAATTTTATTAAATACAGAAATTACAACGTTTGTCATCCATATTCGTAAGTGTGTTTGAAACACGATAACAGACTATAGTTAAGTGACTTTCGGGTCGTTTTGTATGTATTTCTGTATAATTTTCTGGTACAGTTTTTAAATAATCCTATAAGAATTAGTGTATATATGACTGTAGTTTATTTGATTATAGAATTTTTCTACGACACACAACGCATATCCGCAATTAATAAATTAATTAGCCGAAAGTAACGAAACTAATACTAGAAGGAAAAAAATTAATTAACACACGTACAGCGAAATAAACGAAGGAAAAAAAGGGTTACAACGGCAACAAAACGAACAAACTAAAGAACACGTAAGCGACTCAATTAACAAACAGAACAGAACAGAATAGTGAAACGAACAACTAAAGAACACGTAAGCTACTCAATTAACAAACAGAACAGAAGAATAGTGAAACGAACAAATAGAGCAACACATGCTCTCGATGAAACAAGATATAAACAGTACACACGGGAAATAAACACAAGACAACACAACACATGAACGATGGAATAAATAATAAACACAACACATGGGAACCGAGTGAAGAAAGATGAAGTAAATAATAAATAAAAGATGGTAAGCGAAAGAAATGACTGAAAGACAAGCGAATGAAAGGGCAATATCCAGGGATCAAACATACCGAAAATTTTCTAAAAGAGTGTATTAAATTATAAAATTGAGAGCGGATTAAACACCGTATTAATTAAAATGTGTAAAACTATAATTAAAATTTAATCGATAAGCTTGGTATGTATTATCAATTAATCCTCTCTCTTGTCGTAAAAATATTAAAAATAACAACAATCTCATGATAATTTAAATCCAGTTTAATCATTTCGTAAATTATTTTAATCCAACTTGCAAAAAAAAAATTGTTTCATTAACCGAAAATTAATCAGAAATTAAAAGACATCTCTTTTTTTCTAGCTAACTGCTATTAATCCATTTTTTTTGAAAAATTTTTTTTATTATTAACTTCTTATTTTCAATATCCTTCGAGAGAATCTTAAATTCATCTTCCTCCTCTTTCTCTCTTTCTTTACTTTTTATCTTTTTAATTTTGTTTAATTTTGTTTTTATAATATAAATTTTCCAAAGTTCTGTTTTAATTAATATAACTTAATTTTGAACTTTCTTAATTCTCTTCGTCCTCCGAAGATATTTTCTCTCCCCCCTTTGCGATACAAGTAATGGTTTTATATATATACCAGCTGTATCTCTCGACTCGTTGGACCTTTGACCACCAAAATTTAACCGTGACAACTCCCCTAATACACAAATCTCCTTGGAAAATTTCAGAAATTTTGGACAAAAAACACGGGAGTTATTAAGCTTTAAATCGGGTAAACAAAATCGTGCCCCCATATATACACAGAAAAGTTTTTGGGGTCAATTTTTTTTTGACTGATTGCCGTACTTTGCCTCTGTTTTATATATATATAACAAAGCTGGGAAAGTGAAAAAAAATGGTTAATACAATTCTTTGAATGTATCATCTATTAAATTAACTACATTGAAAGATGCGTTAGTCTAAGTGTAATCGAGTTACGCTCTTTCGAGGTTAACTCGAAATGGTTTCGATGCAACCAGGCATGATTTAACACATCAAAAACATCGACTAAATCATTTGCATGTTTTCTTTAACGAAAACTGGTCTGAAAGCTAATCTTCTTGATGTTAATTAGAGTTGTTCTGTTGTTTATCTCGTTGAGGAGGTATCGTTTAGTCGTTTTGGTTAAGCATTCCCAAGACTATGACTTGTAATGTTTGCATTTTTCATACAAATCGATGACATATTTACTTATGAAATTCACTATATTCAAATTAGTCGAATGAGGAATACAATAATTGTAAAATATTCATGCTTACTAAATAATATAAATTATTATTATTCTTTTAATAAAGTCTAGAGAATAATTTAAATTTATGTGTTAGAGAAGAGACAATGTTTAATTTTGCTTTATAACTTTATTTTATTCTTGTTTATTCTATGATACGGATATTTTTTAAATTGTTTCATTTATTATTATTTTTTTCTGCCAAAAAGTAATTATATTTACGAGAAACACTTTAATTAAAGCCATTTACATTTATATTAGAAGATTCCAAGAGGAAAAAAAAATTAATTAAAATGCTTTATTAACGGTCAAACCTTTAAACAAAGACAACTGACGAACCTAAAAGATGGCCGTTGTTAGCAGGTTGTTTCGTAAACAGAATTGAATACGAAATAAACCTCTGTCAGTAGAAAAATTAAGTAATAAAGTATATAAAAGATATTGATTGATACGTTAGAAGCAGACATAACTCCGCCCATTTCAATTTTTCCAACCAATCAACGTTAAGATAAACATATTTATGTAAATTATCTAGAAATTTTATATAGAATGTTATTTAATAAAAGGTTAAATTTATTTTATTTTAGCCATTATTTACATTCTTCATTTAAGATGAAAAAAAATTCTTGATTTTAAGTAACGTTCTTCTTTTTCTCTGAAAAAAGAAAACATTTTTCTCCTTTTATTACTCTTTTGAGAATTTTTCTAATTAATCATCCTTTGCTCTTATTCTTTTAGAAAACACCATTTTTATAGTATACCAGTATCAATATAAATGAAACAAACTACATTTTCACGCTGCAAACTATAAAATCACGATTTAGACATCCGATCATCTTTAATGCATTGACATATATAAAATTTTCAAGAATTCTTTCCACCTTGCCTTTTTCTCTTTACTTTCTAGCAACTCTTTTAAAATTTAAGAGAAAGGGAAGAGAGAATAACAAGAAAAAAAACACCCCCAGAAAATGCAGTTAAAATTTTAAAATAGAAGACTTTCTGTATAATATTTTTAAAAGTATTAATCGAAAACAATTTAAATTATTATTATATTTTAAAGAACGTTTCCTTTTATACGTTTTCAACCTTAAAAAAATTTTTTTTTCAAAATTAGCCTATATTTTTAATATATTTATTAATTTAATTTATAAATTTAGAATATTACGAAAGGTAATATATTAAATTAAGTATGGTATCTGTAATTAAAATCGTGTCTATGATGGAAGCAAATCCTTACAAATCCTGGCACTGATTACCACATATTGGAATTTCTCTTGATTCATGTCGTGATAACCGAGATAATGCTTTCCTGAATCCATAACATGTAAGATTAGAAGGAAAGTTACTGTTTTAATTATAAGTTGATACCGAGTGTACTTTATAAAAATAAAAAACTTTAAGATTTGCATTAGAAAAAGCGTATCCTTTGTTTGCTTGTCTGAATCTTTATCGTGACGGCTAAAATATGAAATGTCTGTTTTAATAGCGTAGTCGCTTATTATATGCATTAACATATATTTAGATCTTGCAATTGTTCTTTGCTAATTTTTCTTGTGAATTTACTTGTAAATTAAACTTAGAATTTAGAAGTGTAAGAACGTTTTTAGATAGGGATGTCGAGAGCCTGGGGTAAAGAATTCTCTGTTTTTTTCTTCTCCAGACTCTTTATTATCCATCTACGGCAGCAAATAAAATATATAACACGTTTCCTAATTATTAAAAAGCAATCATAAGATTTTATTTTCTGTTAGTAAAAATAACGTCAGTTTTACAGGGGGTGTTAGAGATTTTATGGGAAAAAATCCTTAGTATTCCTCCCACTCCACGGATTTTTCTCATCATCTCTTATCATTTTAGAGAGAAATTATTTTGAAAATATAGTGTTAGAAACCCAAATTATATAAAATTCTAGTCAATTAGAATAAATTTTAATTAGTTTTATATTTAAAATAATGTAGAAAATAAATTTATTGATAATTTTATCTTCCTCCTCTTCGAGAAAAATATGGATTTTGGATGCCAGCAACACTCGTACTACTTAAAATTTGAATTTTATTTAACTGTAAGAATTCAGAATAGATTTTTATTTCTTTATTTAAGAAGAAACGTGTTTTCTATTAGTAAAAATTTTATGAATTGAACATGAGTTGAGAATCACGGATTTTATTGCATGCTTTCTGTACACATACAGTGGGGAGGGAGAAAAAACTAAGCTGTAACATTCTAAATAAAATTGATACTGTGTGAAATTTATCAATGTTCCTAAACATTGATGAATTTTGTATATTATAAATATTAAGATTTAAGCTTATATATATGGATAAAATTTAATTATTACGCAAGTTCTGTAATTACTTGAAAAGTGATGACCTTTCAGAATTTGAATATTCAAAATCTGTAATGCCGTTACTTGTTTCCTGTTCTCATCCGGTTAACCGAGTTCTCAGATAATCGTCATAACCGAAATAAAAATAATTTATCATCATTTCTCTAACATTTTCCTATCACTTTTAAAAATTAATAATTAATAACAATAGATTAACAGAAACGGAAGAAGATTTACAGTTTTCAAATTGAATATCTATAAATTCCCATTGTTGTCCGTCAGCGTGTCTGTTCCTCCTTCTTTAACTTCGAGAACGGAGTTAGATAGGTGAAAATCGAGACCATATATGGAAAGCTTATACTAATATATATGAACTTCCGGTCTGGACCGGAAGTCGTGTGATTTTTTAATTAAAACGTGATAAAAAAATTTTAACTCGCCATTATGATGATGTCATAACAATATAGATTCGATTCTTTTTATTTATTTTATTTGTTCATTAGTTTACCTTCTCCTAAAAGAAAGGAAAAAATTTAATTATAATTCTATATTTTTCAATGGAAGAATATGGAATATTTTATGAAATTCTTCATAGAATATTTTATAATATTATATTAGAGTGTATAAAACTGGCATATTTTATGAAATATGCCATACATAGACCTGTAAATTTCCGCTCTCTTTCCTTACACTCGAGAACGAAGTTAGGCACAACTCTATTGTTAAAGGAAAAGTATGATTTACAGGCGCAAGACATTACTAATTTGAGGTGGAGAGCGTATATTTTAAATTAATTAATTTAATTTAAGAATTGTATTCTGGAATTTTGACGATTTCACGATAAATAATTGCTTGTTAAGCAATAAGAATCCAGTCAAACCACTCAAATTGCAATTAACAGATATTAAGATTGTGGAATAAGTATTAGGAAAAATAGATAAGTAAATAAACAAAGTTGGAAAAGAAAGTTGTAAAAAAACATACGGAATTGATTTTCAGAGATGATATATTAAATTTTGTTCGGTATATAAATTAATTACAGTTTTTCATCTGAAGAAGAAAAAAAAGAAAAAAAAAATATATATATATATATAAGAAGTAGAAAAAGTTGTCAAAGTCTACATGAAGGGTTCATCTTAATATATATTGTGTTTATTTCTTTTGTCCAGAAAATACGTCTGAATGATTTCTCGAGGGATTCCATGTCTTTTCACGTTTGCAACATCGAATGTTTACTTTTGAGAATTCCAATCTCTTTTATCGTATTGGCACTTTTCTTTTCTCTTCCTCATCTGAAAGTTCTTTTAGGTAATTTTATGACTCTTATGCAGATTATATATAATTCATAGACCTTTTATAATATTTGTCAATATTGTGAAAAGGATTTTTTCCCCTTTTTTCCCTTCTTAAAAATATTTTCACTAAGAGCAAAATTAATTATAAAATAAGAAAGGGAGAAAAAGAAGCGCGTGATCTTATAGAGTGAGGGGAAAAAAATAGAAGAAGAGTATAAAATTCTGTTTTATTCTAGATTGCTTAAGGGAGTTGCTTTTGTGGTCGAAGAGATGAGAACATGGATCTGTGCTGTTTTCTTCTTCATTACTCGTGGGAATTACCATAATATCCTATGATCTCGTGATATAACGATTGCCAATTTTCCACTTGTAAAGTCGTAGAATTTATGGTGAATATTTATGAATTTTTCTTTATGTAATACGCATTAAGGTCTTGCTTTTGATATATGTTTTTTTTTTATTATTATTTTTCTTTTCTTCCTCCCTTTTCAAGAGATGTATATTATGAAAATTACGAAAATTTTTTCCTTTCTTCCATGTTCAATATTTGATAAATGCATTTTATATATATTTTTAATGCCACTGAATACGTGAAATTCTTATTAAAAAAAATCAAGAAATTCTTTTAAAATTTACAAAAGAAGTTTATGCGAAATTAATAACTTTAAAAAATATAAAAATAATAAAAAAAAAATACAAGAACGTGCCTTCTCGTATTATATTTTTCTATTGAAAATATTATTATTATTATTACCAGTCGACCCCCCTATAACATTGTTGATTTTTCCGTTTTATATGAATTCCGTGTTATACGTACGAGTCACT
>NW_019384821.1:126829-145985 GCF_000671375.1 Centruroides sculpturatus
ACAAAATTATTATAAAATTTATTACAAAAAATAAAAACTAAAAAAGTAAATATAAAAATATATTAAAAGTTTAAATAATTTTTAATGTTTATTTATTTATTTATTTAGTTTTCTTTTAAAATAGATTTTTACTGTTATAATTTGTATTTAAAAATTCCAAAAAATTATTATTGTTACACAAAAAAAATATATAGGCCTATATTTTTCTACACTCCATAATAAGATTTTGTTTATAGAGAATTATATTTTTGATTTTTGTGCTAATGAAGATTCCTTGGAGGATTTTCTTATATTTTTCTATAGAAGAAAAGAGGATTATATATAAATAACAATGGTATTATATATAAAAATTCATTTAAAAATAATAATATAGTTTATTATTATTATTTTTTTATCTCAAATGATATTGTTTTGAAGTCAACAAACAAGGGTTTAATAAAGTATTATATGATATTATTTTTATTTATTATAACAATACAAAATTATATTTGTATTAGTATAATAAATTTTTAATTTATAATATATGCTCGCCACCTCAAATTAGTAGTATCTTGCCCCTGTACATCATACTTTTCCTGATAACAACAGAATCATTCTGGTAAAACATTTTTAATTAAAACGGGTTCACCTGTCCCCTAAGCTTTTCACATGTGTTTCCGAACAATAGACTTTTATCTATCTATCTCTGTTCTCGAGATTCAGGAAGGACAGACAGATGGACAGACATCTGTAGGAATTTATAAATTACAGCCGAAATTATTCTAATAGACTAAAGAATAATCAATGGCCATAGTTTGGAGGTGGTCACTATTGAAGATTTCCTATATATAGTTGAAGAAATGTGTTAAATAATACTTTAATTGTAACTTTAAAAGCCTTTAATACAGTTACTGTTTATACTGTTATAGTAACTATTACTATAACAGTATAAACAGTAACAGTTACTAACTCAATACTGTAATATTGAGATATAATAATTGTTATTGTAACAGTATAATTACAAAACTAATACTATTATAGCAGTGTTATACTATACTATGTAGATATTTGAGCAGAAACACCAAATGAATATAGGCACGATCTGTATAATATAGTATAATTTAATTTCATGTATCTATATATGAATACTGTAGCAGAAACACTACACTCTACAACCCATTTTCAGGTAGTGTTTCTATGTAGTATCTGTATTGTATAGTATAGCCCATTGCCCTATACTACACAATACAGATGCTACATAGAAACACTACCTGAAATAGTAAGGTAATACTATATGATTTTAAACACGTGCCAAAAGATTCAAATCTTATTTAATCATATAACATGATTAACGAATGATTTTGTATTCTTATAAACAATATTTACTATAAATAAATTACAATTTAAATAACATTATTTATACAAAAAAAAAATAATAGAAAATAGAATAATTTTTCTGGAATAGTTTTCGTATATATATATATATATAGATGTGACTTGTATAGTTGAACTTGCAATCTCCCAATCGAAACCGAACAATACTGTTTATCGATCAGTTCCTTTGGACAATACAAAAATTCAGTTTCCATTCTTTTCTCTGTTAGTGTTACAATTGCTTGAGTTAAGAAAGTTTGAAAGAAAACAACAACGTTTTAGTAAATATTCTCTTATATTGTGGAATTCGATGTAGAATGTAACCCTGAAAAAAGAAAAAAAAATTATGATGGAACTGTTGCGGTAACAAAATTTTGAGAAACCAAAGAAAATGGAAGCTCGTAATGTTTATAATATGAAATGAAACAAATATTTTCTCTTTGTTTTATTTACTTTTTATTGTTTTTCATATTCTTCTATACTTTTATTTATATTTTGAAGTGTTATAAAGTCTCTAATGAAGAATTTTCATATAGAACTACAAAATAATTCGATTTTTCATACAAGATGATAATCATTCTACACCGTTTCTGTGTTAAAAATTATCGTTTAATACAATAAAATTTTAAGAAAAGCAATTGAAATTATGGCGTATTATTGTTTTAAGATTAAATGAAAGATATCATGTTTGTTGAATTTTTATTTTTACATCTTTACTGCTATGTGAAGATCCTTTTAATTATGCTCATCGTGTGCTCAGCCAGGCCCAGAATGGGGGGTGGACGAGTGACAAGGATTGTGATTCAGACTATTATTTTTTGATGAAAAATACTTAAATGAAGCATAAAATTTTAAGAAAAGCAATTGAAATTATGGCGTATAATTGTTTTAAGATTTAATGAAAGATTTCCTGTTTGTTGAATTTTTATTTTTACATCTTTACTGCCATGTGAAGATCCTTTTAATTATGCTCATCGTGGGCTCGGCCAGGCCCAGAATGGGGGGGAGGTGGACGAGTGACAAGGATTGTGATTCAGACTATTATTTTTTGATAAAAAATTCTTAAATGAAGCATAAAATTTTATAATTTTTTTGAAAATTTTTATGACAATTTTTGAATTTTATTGTTACAAATTAAATTAAATAAGAGAAAAGTTTATTTTCTACTAATTCTAAAAGTTTCATCACTACAAAAACACTATAAATATGTCACTTTTCAGGCTTATTATTTCTCAATTTCTGCTTCATCCTTCCCAGTGTTTTTTTTTCTTTCTAACCTTTACTTTGCTCCTATTTTTCAACTTCAACCTTAAACTTTTTACTAAACCACACTCCTCCATTTCACATTTCTTCAACTTCAATGTACAATTTTTCTAATCTTCATCCCACTCCAATATCGACCTACAGACTTTTACCAACATCCTCGCCATACTCTTACATTTCTCTCAGTTTAATTTAATAATATATAAATTAATTTTAATTCAAATTATACAGAATTACATTTCGTTCTTCTAGTATTTAATATTTAAAAAAAAAGAAAAAAATATATTAAGAAAATTTTTAAAATGTTAAGAATGAGGGTAAAGTTTTTGAAGTAATAATAGAACTTTACATTTTATCGATCGATAAATTAATAACATCTTTGAAATTTTCTACATTAATTTTTGTCCTCGTCCTATTCTTAACAATAGAGGAAGGAAAGGAAAGAGGGAGAAAAAAATCATTAAAAATATAAAAACGAATGCATGATACCTCCATTAATATACATACAATAATTAACATACCCATTATACTTTTTAGAAGTTTTGGTAAAAAAATATATATATATATAAGGAGTTAATTTGAACAAAAATGTCGGTTGATATAGAAGAGAGATGAACACCTACAATTGTCAAAAATAATAAAAATAATTTCCTGACAACTGAAATATTATTATTGCTGTCAGAAACACCATTACTATCTCTGTCCTCTGTCAACCAAATTATCTCTTTATGCTAGATTAGGCTATAAAAGGAATTCTCTTGTATCTCGTTACTTACAGCGATAGAATGGGAATGATTCTAAGAGACATCGATTTATATATAGGCTTATGTTTTTTATTTCCTGCTTAATATAACAATTATTAATTTCTAATTGGATAAAATATTAATACATATATAAAATTAAACAATGAAAATAATTAAAATTCAGAAATTTTACATTAGCAAGCTACATTTTACTGTATATACTCAATGGAATTTCTCAAATCTCTTAGATAGTTAGTTAATAACTTAATGGAGAAACAAAGTATTTACTCTTTAATCGCATATATATATGGACTTGTTACATATTTTCTTAATTAAATAAAATGCCAAGTTAAATTTATTATTTCCAAAACGTTACCAGCGCATATAACTCGTTAAATTATGCATATTCTCTCATTTAAGTTTAATTAATAATTTTACAATTGACAATTTTCTATACATAATAGATGCTTGTAAGGGTTAACTTGAATTTCCTTAGAGGTAATAATACAGAGCTATACGTATAGAAAATAGAATTTTACATTTTAAAATTCATTGGGGAGAGAGATAGAAACGGAACTCTTCTTCATCTTCTATTTGATATATTTGACAGACAAACAAGAGTAAAAGAATTGTTTTTTCTTCATCTAAACTAAAGGGAATTCTTAAACAATGATCAAACATTTCTGATTACAATCATTCTTAAACTATGATAATTCTATTATAAATCAATCCAAAGAAAACTAAAGAGAAATTTCTCTTTCAGTCTGACTTTTAAACTTAATTTGCAATTTTTCTATAACTTATAAAAATTGTATTATATAAAATAGATTTTATATTAATACACACAAAAAAATGCAAAGAAATTAATAATTTGTAAGTAATATTTTCGAAAATCCCTTAATGTAAATTGATGAAGTAAGGCAACACAACACATGGATTACAGTCGACCCCCCTATAACACTGTTGATAATTCCGTTTTATATGAATTCCATGTTGTACGAGTCACTTAGATTTTACAAATATGTGAGCCGTTCACAGCCCGGCATACGTATTTGTAAAATCTAAGTGACTCGTACAATATGGAATTCATATAAAACGGAATTATCAACAGTGTTATAAGGGGGTCGACTTGTATGTGCCAAGAGGAGAGTGCTTTTCGGAAGGATTTTCTATGGGAAAAACTGACCCCTGCTTAGGTGTTAGACACGTGAAGAAAACACGGTAAACTCCGCTGTTTGTTGGGTACGAACCCGTGACTAACTTTCACTATTTGGTACTTTTTTACATACTCGATCAATGGCGAGTTCCCCTAAATGTAAGGCCTGAAATAAATTTAAAATTACTATTAAAATGAAACTTTTCAGACGAATATTATTATAAAAAAACAAACATTAATTAATTCTAAATTCAATTTATAATTTTATTTTCTATACACTTAAAAATAGCTCAATAAAAAAAACAATAAAATAAAGTAACTTATATTAATCTTTTAATCATTTAAAATTCATAAATTAATGTTCGAAATTTTAACAGACGTGAAGAAAATAATTAACGAAAAAATTATTTAGAAAAAAAATTACAAGTATTTAATTAATTAATAATCAAATTATATGATTTATATCTAAAATAATAAAGTGAATAATCACAATTAAAGATATTACAGTCGACCCCCATAACACTGTTGATTATCCGTTTTATATGAATTCCATGTTGTACGAGTGACTTAGATTTTACAAATACGTGAGCCGTTCACAGCCCGGCACACGTATTTGTAAAATCTAAGTGGCTCGTACAACATGGAATTCATATAAAACGGAATAATCAACAGTGTTATAGGGGGGTCGACTGGGTATATAACTATTTAACAATGCAATTATTTGACACGTGTGTATATAATTTTACTAAGGAAATAATAATAAATCGTTTAGTACAATTGTAAAAATGCATTTTTATTGTTTAGAAATACATAGATTTGGTTTTTTTTCTTTTATCTAACTATAGAAACACATAAAGCAAGTACAGTACACTAGCATTAAGTTCCCCCCTTCTTCTTCCTTCTATATCTTATTACTATAAAAGCATGTTGAGGCTATCTGCTTCAATAATTTTCCTCGATCCTTTGATAAATTTATAAAGCGAGTTGTTAAAATGACACTTTTAAATCCAAGTAAAAGCAAATTTTGTAAAAGTCTTTGTGAGTTATGGAATCTTCTTCGATTCTCTTATATCTATTTTTTTTTGTGGATTGGATCGAAGATTTATGGAAGAATGGTAGGTTAATGTTTTATACATGTTGAAGATGTTCATCGACATCATTCATCTTTGTTGGTGATGTTCGATGCTTGACTAAAGATTAATTAAGTTTATATCTGGAAAAAGGGAAAGATTTTCTTCTTTTTTCCTAAGATTTACTTAAAATTGGCACAGCTAAATTAATGTAGAGATTTCTTTAAAACTTAAGGAAAATATTTTTATAATATTCAATGAGGAAAAGTTTGATTTAAAGAAAATGTTAATTAATCATCGAATTTTATTTTGATTATTTTATAATAGAGAAATTATTAAGTGTAGTGGAAAAATTTCCTTTTAAATGTTTTAAAATTTTATGAAAGGTTTCTACGTGTTTTAAGAAGTCGGTAGCTGTTCGATCTAACAACCTTTCTTTCTCTTCGATAGAATTTTAATTAAATTAAGAACTAAGCTTGCCATGGTCTTCTAAGCTTCGGATCAGACTTCAGGAGCCAATTTCTCTTCAATTTTTTTTTCTCTTAACAGAGAAGAATTCAATCTGTATACATATATATTTTTTTCTTTAATTATTGCAAAGTGTATGTTTCTCTAAAGTTTTATCAATTTTAATTGTTAAGAAATCACTAATTTAACTCGTAAAGAACAAGATTATAATCCGCTACCTTCCCTTGAGGGAGTGGAAGACTCAAGAGGATGCAGAAAGATAAGGGATGCTGGAAGACAAGGAGGCAAAAATTCATTTTGAAACAGAAAATATATAAGTCTACAGTTATAGCTTCATGGGGCACAGGCAAATTTCAATTAGTACAGTGTTGAATTCAGACATTTTTGAAGGAAAAAGCCTTCCTTTATATAATCTACAAATATTTAAATTGATAAACGATCTTTACATAATGAATTCTTTATAACTACGTTACATAGAATTATATATATACATAAACTAGTTTGTTTTAAAATTATATCCACATCTATTGATTTTATTTGAACAATTCTTAGAATTGTCAGTAAAACTGAATAAAACTTTGATTTTATTATAATTTATTGAGATATTTGCATATATTACGCGCTACGAGATAAGACATTCGGTTAGAGTGATATAAAATAGAAAATCGTTTCAATATTTAAACTGTTATAAATTTAAAAGTTTTGCATATATCTGTATTAAATTTCGACCCCACGAATAGTAGTTTTTTTTCCAGTTAAACAATATGTTATAAAGTGTTTTTTCTCGATAATATTATACAAAATGCTATGGAATAATTGTCTTCTCTAAATTTTGTGTTACCATTTAAACATAGCAATTTTTGGGTTTATTACCTTTGATTTATTAGTAATTTATGATTATTTTATTTTTCTTTTAATAAAGTAAAAAAATACGACAAGTTTTCTGTTAACAATTGATGTACAGAACAATTTAATAATATATATATATATATGCTTCTAGCTTACATAACTAAACCAAAGAATAGAAACTTTACTTCTATAGTTACAATTCTCTGCGGTAGTTATTTGAGAAGCAATATAATCCAAAACAGTAAGCAGTTTTGTTTTCTTTGTATACCAGAAAATCTACCTTAATCCTATGTTCGCGGGGATGTCCTTAGAGAAAAAAAAGAGCAAAAATAACCACCGAAAACAATAGAAGAATGAAGGATTAAAATAAAATATATANCCGACAGTTATTGTAACAAATAACGAAATAGCCTGACGTTCCCCTTTCCGTTAACCTTCCTCACGCGAGGCCCCGTTCTTTTTCGACAATTAAATATAGATCCGAAAATAAAAATATTGTGGACGGAGTACCTAAGGGACTTGCAAGGGTTCTGTCGTAGCGGTCCGATTGTGGGCTTCGATGGGGAATCTTCTTCTTTTCGAGTCGCAACTTCCTTTCTTCTACCAACGGTCCACTCTCTTCTCGGTCGCTCTTCTTTCCTTTTTCGTCTGCGGTTCTCTCCCTTTCTTTCTCGAAAAAGTCCAAGAGTCCTTTTCTTACTCCTTACACCCGCTTTTATAACTCCCTCCAACTCCGTCACACTGTCACGGACCAATCAGACGCCGGAAACTTAGCCATCGGCTAACAGGAGGCACCGAGGAAGGAAACGGAAGGGAAACGGTACAAATTATACGCGCGACGCGACAAAAACGGAAAACAAAAAAAAAAAAAAAAAAAAAAAAAAAATAGAATTGTTTAGACTTTTAAAAAAGAGCTTTAAAAAATTACAGCTAATAGAATTTAATCTATTTTATTAAATTAATTATTGAATTATTATTAATTTTATAAATCTAAAATTAAAGGGGAAAAAACAATGATACATTGAAGTTACTTAATGGAGATTTAGCCAAGGTGTACGAGTTTTAGAAGGGAGAAAAAGTTAAAAAATTGTTCGTTTTCTGATTATTTTTTACTTTCTAATAACGAAATAACTTTTGCCGTGGGCTAAGATTATTTTTCTACTTCAATATTATTATATTTTCTATTCGTTTAAGCATGGTCTTTGCACTAGAATCTTTCCATATTTCTGGGGCTTTATTCATTATTATTATTATTATTATTTTAATTTTTAATCATTCTGTATTTATTCTCTATGATTTATATACAAGAATAGATTTTTCCTGCATACTTTCTTCAAAAGAAAAGAGCTATAACTACTTCTTCTATATGCCATGTATTAAACTCGTTCGAGTATATGAGAGAATGATTTAATTTCTTTTATTATTTTAAATTAATTAATAAAATCTCTAAACTCTAAAGTTAAATTAAAAGAAAATTCCATAAAAAAATTACTATTTAACAGAGATTAACTAACTCTAACGTAATTATAAAAGATGGGGATAAAATATTATATAAATATAATATAATTAAAAAATAAAACTTTAAAATTAGTTGCAGTTTAATTAATATTTAAATTAAAAAAAAACCGAGTAAATTGAATATTATTTGTTATTTTTAATTAGAACGAAATAATAAAAGAATTTATAGAAGAAAAATAAAACTTAAATTATATTGTTAAAGTAATAAAAATAACAAGAGATTAATTTAAACAGGAGCAAACACACTGTCTTTTATATTTAAATTTTCTATTATAAAATTAAATAAAAATTCGAAAAGTATATTAATTTCAACGTAACTAGAGAAGAATTTTGAGAAATTTTTTAAAAAAGAAATATCAAGCAAGAGAGAGAGAGAGAGAGAGATTAAATTAATCAAAAATAAACAAGAAATTAAAGAGAAAAAAATCATTTAATTTTAATTAAGAAGAGAAATTTAACATAGAATATATTTATTGTAGTTTGTAATTGGATTAAATTTATAATAAAACTAAGTTTTACATCTTTAAAATTCACTCTTCGAGTAATTTAAATAATAATAATAAAAAAAAAGTGTCTGATCATTGTTAGTTTAGTTTACTTTATAATTTCAATAGAAATTAGACTTTGAATGTTGAAAAAAATTGTTTTTTTTTTGAATCCAACATTGAAAATGTTGAACTGTTTTTAAGCATTCAATTGAAAATGATGATAGGCAAGGGGAGAGAGAGAGAGAAAATAAAGAAAAATTAATCATTATTCTAACGAAGAAAACAATTGAAAGCGAATTTTGGAGCCGAAAAAATTAGAAAAAAAAATAAAGAAAATCGATATTTTCTCGAACAGTTTTATAAATTGTTGTCATTTCTATCAAGAAAATTTTCAAGAAAATATCGTTTATTTATATTACCAAATTCGTTTACGTTCAATTTCAATAGAAAGGAAATTTTATTCAAGAAGGAAAAAATAAAAAAATCAAAAAAAAATCGAAAATTGTTTCCATTTTCTTAATAGTTTTTCAACATTTCGATAAGAATTGATGATTTTCATTTATTTATTTATTTATTATTTATCTTAGAATATAGTTTTCTATCATCATTTTATTCAATTTCGTTAAGAGGATGCTCCCTCATCCTTCTCCTCCTCCTGCTCTTCCCCTGTTTCAATTCGCTTAAATCAGCATTTTGTGTAGTTTGTTTGCTAGATAAACAGATTAAGTCAAAATTCGATTAGAAAGTCGTTTCATCTATATTATATTTTATTAAGTTTTAAGATTAGAAAATGATAATTATTTTAAATTTAAATATATATATATATATATTCTCGTCGTCCTAAGTATTGTAAAAATCATTTTCTAATCATTATCATTAAAGGCGAAGACAATTAAATTTTTAATATCATTTTCAGACTGATTAATTATCTTATTGTTAAATTTTCTAAATGTTAAATTAGAAAGCGATAATTAGAAAAATTTACTATGAGAAGAGTGTAAATTTAACTTAATTCTGACGTATTAAATCTAGTTTATTTAATAATTTTTAAGCTCAGAGATTTAAATTAGAAAAGATCTTCTTAGTAATTAGAGAAATAAACACGTTAGAATCAATAAATTAATTGTCGATTTTGTAAAATTCTAAAGTCAAATTAGTAAAGATCTTCACGGTAATTAGAGAAATAATTACGTCTAGGAACGAATATTAACTCTATATGTAATCAATAAATGTGAATAACTCAATAATTTTGAAATTGTTTAGATAAATTAATAGCTGACATACTAAGATTCTAAAGTTAGATTAGAGGAGAGCATCGTAATAATTAGAGATTATAATCCTTTAGAATTAGTTGATAATATAATAAATTAATGTTATTCGTTTCAAGAGCGAGTAATGTTAACTTATTATATTATCAGTAAATTTGAGTAATTTAATCAATTTTAATTTGTTTTGATAAATCAATTGTTAATTTTCTAAGATTCTAATGTTAAATTAAAATAGATCTTTAGAATAATTAGAGAAATAAATTTTAATATTATTACATGGCTACACTCAGTGGTCGAGTGGATAAAACCACTGAACTGGTCGTGGGTTCGCACCTCGTAACGGGCTGTCAAATGAAGTTTTTCGGGTTTTCTTTACATTTGTAACACCTAAATAGAGCCAATATCTGTATAGGTAACACCAGAAGGGGCCAGTTTCCCGTATGCTCACATTTGTAACACATAAATAGGGCCAATTTCCCTAAAAATAACAACTAAAATCCCCGTGAGAAACCCCCTCTGCGGATCGCCCATGTCTAGCGTTGTTATATAATATACAAATAAACCCAGTAAATCTGAATAAAGTTTTATTAAATTTTAACTTTAGAATCTCAGCAAATAAATAATTTATCTTAAGTTATAATTTTAAAAAAATCTTTAAAATAATTAGAGAAATAATTCATTAAAATCATTACAAACGAGCATTAGTAACACGCTGTAATATCAATAAATCTGAATAATTTAATAAATTTAACTCGTCTCGTTTAAATAAATTAATTATTGATTTGTTAAGATATCATATTTAAAAATAGGAGAAACAATTTTACAGTAATTAGAGTAAAATAATTCATTAGAAAATACCCCTTTAGTGCTAAGAACGAGCGATATTACATCAATAAATCTGGGGAGGAAAAATTTATATATTAAATAATTCAATTACTAGAATTTCGGTTATGGTAAACAGCAATAAGACATTATGTAAAATGAAAACAGGAATGGATTCAATATATATAGAGAGAAGAAAATATTTTAATATACAAAAATAAACTTTACTGATTCGAAAATAAAGTTATACTAGACGAATTGGAAGAGACATAAGTTATAAATAAGTAAAAAATCAACGTGGATAAAACATATATTAATATCCTCATTCAATAACTCACAGATGTGGCTTGCAACAACCCACTTACTACGTTTATGCCTTCCATAAATTCTTTTATGGAGGAAATATCCAATGCGAGCAAATACTATAAATATGTCAATAGAGCACTTGAGTTTTTAATCTTACTAAAAGAAAGTATTTTATATTCTACACCCGACTGTACTTATTTACAAAATTATATTCTCTTATATATATATTTATTTCACGAAAATTTATGTACATTCTAGAGAAAATTTTTTGTATCTAATAGTAATCGCATCTCCTTGTGTTGTTCCTTTTATTTTCCCCCTCCCCCTTTAATCTTTTCATAGTCAAGTAGGTGGGGAAGTTGGGCATCTGGTGTTTATACTCACAGATCAGTATAAATACTGTTGATTTGATGAGCTAAAATGGTTTCCTTCAAGACTAACTTAAAGCATTGGGACTTGTAAGCGATTTCTTCTTTGCTGTTATCGACTAAAATAAAAACGTTACTTCTTCTTTTCTTTGGGCATTTCCGAGAAAACATTTCACTGCTTTTTAAAATAACTATTTTTTTCCATTATCTGTTATGCATTTATTTTATTTTATTTTATTTTTTATTTTTCCATTGTCACACATGACCATTATTTGGCAAACTTCTTGTGGTTGACGCCATCAATACACAATGGGAAATTATGCAGATTTATATATATATATTTTTTTTCAAGTATTATTCATTCGTTTTATTTTATTACAGAAGACTTTTTGACGTTTGGCTTACTATAAAAAAAGAAAATTAATCGATAAATTTCCTCTTCGATATTTTATTATTTTAATTCTTGAAAGGTTTCGGAAATCGTAGTTAAAATTTGTAGAAGTTCTCTTAATTTTTATTAATTAAAAATGGAATTTTAATAATGAATAAACGCTTCAAACTCATCATTTAATTTTCTACTAGAATTAAAAGGAAATGAATAATTTTACTTTCGAACAAGTAGTAAGGACACGATGTTAATTGTTACGAAATTTAAAAAGAAATTATAATAATAATACAGTAATAAGCGAATTAAATTCGAGAATAAGCGTATACAGGGTGGCCCAAAAGTCAGTTAACCTATAAAAGTCTAAAGAAAAGGACCCTTAAACAGACAAAAGAGGCCCACTCGATACAAGCTCACGTGTGGTTATAAATAATTTAATTTTAGTAATTAACACTGTAAAAAAATACAAAAGACTAATTGTATAATGTATAAAAATAAAACTTTTCATACAAAAATAAAAGGAATGGAAAAATATATAGATATATATTAGAAATTTTTAAAAGTATATAATGGTGCTTTTATCAGGAGAAAGTTGCCTTCATCAATAAAACAAAACTGTTGATAACCTTTCAACAACTATGCGATAGCCGATAGTTTATAGACGGGGGTCCTACTACTAAGAGAAGAAGATGACTCTTTCAATAGTACAATCTTTGTCTTCTTGTAGTTTTGCTTTTAATTTCCCAAGAGAAAGTACACAGTTGAATGTTAGAATTGGACCCTAGCATGTTCTGTACAGGGAGTATATCTTGTATCTTAAATTATCCCAACTAGCACTAGATGTCGTGTAGTATACTGTTTGACTTCGATAAATCCCCTTTCGACCTCGTAATACTGTTTGTTTTTTTTTCTTTCTTTTCTTTCTAGTTTTGTATGTGCGTGTGTGTGTGGCTTTGTATCGACTGTGTATTCTGTCCACGAAGGACGAGTAAAGAATTGTCAATTGTTAGGTATAGGGAAAACACGCGAGAAAAATCATTTCAACTTTAGTAATGACCATACTATTGATTTTTTTTTTTCGGACGTCCCTCGAGAATCACACTAACGTGGGTAAAGTCCGATGAAATTGGTTTTACAATCTTCTTTCTCGACTTCGATAAGGTGCATTTATCCATTCATTTTGTTTACATGATTTGAAAATAAAAATAATTATTTCTCGTTTTTATTTTGTTGTAATAATGTTTTTGTTGAGAAGAGAATTAAAATTTTTATTTTCTCTCTTTTTCATGTGTTGTGAACATTTTAAATTACTTCTTTTCTATATTACCTTCTGCCTACCACTGGCCAATTGGATAAAACAGCTAAACATTGATAGTTTGTCAAGGGTTCGTGCCTCCCTAACGACCTTCTCTATCTTTCCTTTTGTCCATCACCGGCCGAGTAGACAAAACCACTAAACAATGGTACTTGGTCAAGGGTTCGCGCCTCACTAATTGCCTTCTCTATCCCCCCTTTCGCCTACCACTAACCAATTGGATAAAACAGCTAAAAATTCAAGGGTTCGAACTTCTCCTTCTCCATCCTCCTTTCACCCATCAGGCGCGAACCCTCGACCGGCAGGGTCGAGATTTCTGGATTTTTTCACGTGTCTAACATCTAAATAGGCGCCAGTTTCCCACAGAAAATCACCTTTCCATACACCAAACCAAATTAGACTTTCCCCTTTCACGTGTTAAGAGAATTTTCATTTTCTTCTTCTCTACTTTTCTTTCAAGTATTAAGAAACACGTAACGTAATTTTTATAAACTTTTATCTATATTTTTTTACTGTTTGTAACGACGATATTTGTAGATTTCTATCTCTTAAATGGTTAAGGAAAAATAAGAGATTAAAAAAGTCTGCTACTATAATAACAATGATTACGTTTTTTAAATTTCTTAAGTTTTTAAAATGCAGAACAATAAAAGGAAAATGTTTCTTAAATAATCGCAAACTTTAGTATAAAAAAATAAAAGATATTAAGATTAAAATTCTAATTTTCTTTTTAGTGCTATTATAGTAATAATGTTTTATAAGTTTAAATTCTTGTAATTATAAAATGGATATTTTTATATAAATATTTCTAGTTTAATTTTTTAAGTGTATTTTTTAAAAATAATGTTAGATTTTTTTTATTATTATTTACCAGCAATTATTTACACAATGCTCTCAATTTTAATACTGTCTTGCCCCTGTAAATCATACTTTTCCTGTTAACAGTAAACTCGTGCTGATCATCTATAATGTCCAATAATTTAAATATTTCGTAAATAAATTAAAATTGATGTAAATTAAAACTTGTTAAAAACGGACCTTAACGAAATGGAAACAGTGAGAGTCCGTTTTAAACAGGTTTTACTGTATATTTTAATGGATTTTGTTGATTTGTATTGAATGGTAAATATTCTTCTCGTTACATTGCCTGTATTTAGAATAAATAAATAAATAATTAAATTTGGTATTTTTACAGATTTTCCTTATATTATTCTACAATTTTATTCATTTTAAATATATTATTTTTTTTTAAATTCACAGCTGTTAAGCTCTTGTCACAATTTCAAATTGACACTTAATTTTACAAATTATTTTTCTAGTAATAAAATTAAATGACAGAAAAGTAATTTTACTGTTTTTTTGTGATTTTAACTTTTAAATTAATTAAAATTAACAGATATACATGTAAGATTTCATTATTGATGTTTATATTAACTGTACCGTAATTAAGTATATTTGTTTCTTCTACAGAAAGTGTTGTATGTTAATTAAAGGAACAACAAATATTCACTTACAAAATTTTAAATTAAGTTTATTAATTTGTTTTTCTTTTAACTAATAAACTCCAATATTAATTTTTAAGCATTTTATTTCAATTTTATTCCTTATTATAATTGAATTATATAATTTAACTTTCTACTATAACAAGAGTATAATAATATCCTATTTATTTATTAATTTAATTATTAATTCCAATCTCAGCAAATAAAAATATTAGTTTTATTAAGTTTATTATTTGTTTTATTTTATTTTAAAGAATAAATTTAATAATAAACAGTCAAGTAATTGACCTAAATGCTAAACATCAGTACTTACTGGGCTGCAATTTGAAAATTACAGACATATGAATTCTCACTCTCGTTTGTATGTCTGTCCTTCGTTAATCTCGAGAAAGGAATAAGATGAATGACTAGCATGACTAGATTATGAGATGTACAGGGCAAGACACCACTAAAATCCAGACCAGATATGGTCTGGATTTTAGTGGTGTTTGTTCTCCTAGTGGTGTTTTTTTCCCTGTACATCATACTTCTAGTATTATTTTGCCCCTGTACATCATACTTCTCCTAGTGATTTTTGCCTCTGTACATGATACTTCTCCTAGTGGTGTTTGCCCCTGTACATGATACTTCTCCTAGTGATTTTTGTCCCTGTACATCATACTTCTAGTGGTGTTTTTCCCCTGTACATCATACTTCTAGTGATTTTTGTCCCTATACATCATACTTCTCCTAGTGGTGTTTTGCCCCTGTAAATGATACTTCTCCTAGTGGTGTTTCGCTCCTGTAAATCATACTTCTCCTAGTGGTGTTTCGCCCCTGTACATCATACTTTTCCTAGTGGTAGAGACCCCGATTAAGTATATACAAACGTGATTTTTTTTAAATTAAAAGATGATTAAAAATTGCGGCCATGCATTGTGACGATGTCACAATATATAATTGCTGCTTTACATTTTTAAAAAATCTCATAAATGTCGGTTTAATAAATATTAAAATACTTTAAAAAAGAAAGAAAATATCTTTTAAAAATCAAGCCATATCGAAGTTTAAACTTTTGATGATGATAAAGAAAGAAATTTTTAACTTAATTTTCCTTCATAAACTTAATTATCTTAATTATTCCAAAGTGTATTTTTAAAAGAAAAGTACAGAATTACGTTTAAGTAATAAAGCAAATTATAAGAAAATTACATATAAATGAAGTTTTCAAGTAATATTTATCAAAAGGAAACAAGCAAGAGAAAGAGGAAAGGATAATAAAAAAGAAAATAAATAAATAAATACAACGATGATAAGACATTTAAAATAAATTAACGATATCGAAAATTACAGAAATACATGTAATAAACTAAAAATAATATAATTTCTTGTAAGTATTTCTTTTTATTATCAAAATAATTACATTTGTAAGATTTTACAAATGGGGCAAAGGGGAGAAAGGGGGAGAGAAAAATGCAACATCAATGATCACAAAATTACTGATATTAATGGAAATTCATCCAACTTAATTACTCTTAAACAAAACTACATTTTAAATTAAGATAATTAAAGAAATTTAAAAGGCGAAAACATAAGTAAAATTAACAAATTGACTGAATAATTTTTTTGCAATTTTTTTCTAAATAAAATCTTTAAAATTTTACAGCTTCATAACATGTATACAAAGTAGAGATGGTAGAGAAACCTTAAGTACTTTTTCTCTCTTCTTTTTTTTTTACTGTTTTTTTTTTCTTTTTCTTTTTCTTAAATAGTTAATAAAATAAAATGGTAAAACGTTATCATCATTAAAAATTCTTAAATTAATTTTATGGAAAATAATTCTGTTATCTTTAATGATATCTTAATAGGATAAAGGGTAATAATGGTTATTAGTTGGTCGAAATGAGTTTATACATTTATTATAACACCACTCTACATTTTCATCCAAGTTTTATCCAGTTTAGCAAGGAAAAAAAACGAGTAAAAGATTATTGAAAATGCCATTAAACAGATGGTTCCACTTTAAATACGTATATAATTTTTTTTCTCTTCCTCTTCTTCTTCCTTCTCCTCCTCCTTCTCCTCCTCCTCCTCCTCCTCTTCCTTCTTCTATTTTATAATCCGGTTACAACTCATAATTTAAAAATTATTCGAAACTTTGATACTTTTTCCGTATTAAAGAAGGCACGTTTCGATATTATGGTCATACCAATGGCTGCACTTTTTAGTTTTTTATTTTGCCTTCTTCTTATAGCTCTTTACTGATAGATAAATATAGGATAGCGTGTTGATAAATGCCATTCTTTCATAATTAATTCAGCGGATGAATAAAACGTGATGTTAGAAAGATACTTGTACTGTACATTTTGCCTTGCAGATTATTTTTGCATGTGTAAGTCTCTAGGGGATATTTTCCGATATTGAAATCTTCAACTCGATTACTCGACTGAGGTAAATGGTTTAATTTTCTACAGAATATTGGCAGATTTAAGTAAGTAGGAATTTATTTTTGAAGAATTATGTTAATGGATAAAGTTTTATTACAATTATTAGTTAAATTAAAGTTATTTTATAGTTATTTTTAAGGAAGGGTGGGTTTTTTTGTATTGGACTTCACAGGAAGCTTTTTCACGTGTTATTTTACTTATTATAAGACATTTTTAAAGTTTTTTTAGGGTGTTTTATAGGAGGCCTTTAAATAGGATCTTTCATAGAAGGTAATTTATAGATTTTTTTTGTATGGTGTTCTATAGGCCTTCATATAGGATTTCTTCTAGAAGGCTTATCTGTAAGGTATTTTACAGGCTTTTTCTACGGTGTTTTATAGCAGGGTCTTATGAAGGATTGTTTCTAGAAGGCTTATCTTTAAGGCTTTTTTAGTAGGGTATTCTGTAAGATTCATTTTAGAAGGCTTATTTGTAAGGTATTTTATAGTTAACGTTACGTAAAATATTAAAGAAAAGGCCTTCTTTTTGTAGGAAATTTATATAGAATTCTATTTATAAAGTAAATTATTTATAATCGATTACTTTTATATATTTATTTTCTTTGAAAAATACAAGTTGCAATGTAAAGAAAGACGACACTTGTGTTAATTTTTTCATCCATAATTTGCTTCTTAAATAAAACTTTTAACCGCAAATAAATGATTTAATTAATAAATACATAAATAAAAGAAATACGTTTAAATACAGTATTTAAATTTTGATTGAATTATTCATTAATTAATTAATTTTAAGTTGGTAAATATGCATTATATGTTAATAGTTTAACAGCAAAAAGAGGGGGGTTAAATTACACGGAAACATAAAAGACAGTACAAATTTGCATAGAAGCAAAAGGAATTGAGTTATTACATTATATTCTCTTCAATTATTCACTTGATTTATTTCGAATAGCTGCTATCTTCTTTCAAAATGGCAGATCATTACTACAAATCTTACACATGATTTTGTAATGACTTTTATGTATGTTCATTTATATTAAACTTCATTTATATCTACATCAAACTAAATATTATAAATTAAATAATTTATACATATATAACGAATAAAAAATGGATCTTCCTGGTATTATTTATTTGTTTTTATCCTTAATAATTACTATCATTATCTTTAAGTCTTCAGATTTTATTCGAAGATATTAAGGGAGTGGGGTCATATCTCCCGAAAAAATAGTCCAAAATTTATGAAATTTTTCAGAAATATTCCGCCCTAATACACACACCACTTTGCAAAATTTCAGAAATTTTCGATAAAAAACATAGGAGTTATTAAGCTTGAAATTGGGGGAGCAAAATTATACCCCACATAATTATCATCCTTACATGCAAAGAAAGTTAGGGATTTTTTCTGTATTTCTCCATTTTACAAGGTCCTCCGAGTCCTGGGGTGGGTCATTTTCCCTCTGTTATATAACAGCCATAAAAATAATTGTAGAAAAAATTAAATAATAAAATAATTGAATGTAAACATATAAGGTTTGAAGTATAATGAAATCATTTTTACTTTTCTTTATATATTTAAAAATAAATTATGCATATAGAAGATATTTTTATAAGGCATTAAATAATAAGAACAAATATTAAAATAAGATTTTTTTTAATATTTACTTTAACTAGCAAATTTATTTCTTACAGAAAAAGAAAAAAAAATAAGGCTAAAATTTTCTATCTCAATAGGCTAAAAAATAATAAAATAAATCCTAAGGCAATTTTAAAAATTTATAGAATATAAATAAAAGTAAATAAATAAATAAAAAAATGATTATTATTTAAATCCATAAAATTCAATAAAAAAATTAA
>NW_019384821.1:146315-156566 GCF_000671375.1 Centruroides sculpturatus
ATAGGTATATGTCATATGCCATTGTAATGCTATCATTACTGTTTAACATAGGAAAAATAGTTTTGATATATATATATATATTTCTATATATACAAAATCTTATTTTACACGACATCTTTTGATTTTCAGAATAATTTAATATCAGAAATGACAGCTATCGACATTTTTTTTTACCATCAAGAGTATTGCATTCACATTAACAGTGAGTTGTGTCGAGTCTCAATGGTATTGCTTTGTCTCTCGTCGCATTCGAATATATCAGAGAAAGTTTGTGGATATTTTATATAGAAATAAATAACTTATGATGCTATTTTATCTATATATATATATCTGGAAAAAGAATGGATAAAGTATAAAACAATACGGTTTTGAATTATATATATAATCTATACAAACGTTAAGATGTCAAATATTTAATACACGAAACTTATAGAAAATAGAATTAAATAATATAAGTTAAAATCGGGATCATATATGGAAAGTTTTGGGGTTAGAAGTACCAATTAATATACACTAATTTCCAATCCGGATCGGAAGTTACGTGATTTTTTTAAGGTTAAAATATAATATGGAAGTTTTTTATAACAGAAATTATGGTTTTGAATTACCAAATTTGTATGTTTGTATGTGTACACGATTTATTTTGAAGCTTAATAACTCCTGTGCTTTTTGACAAAAATTTCTGAAATTAACCTTTATAAGTCAGATTATTTTGGGAGATATTAAAGAGATGGAGCCATATCTCCCGAATTAATGATTCGATTTTCCCGAAAATTTATAGTAACATTACCCACTAATGTACAATTATCACTGCAAAATTTCAGAAATTTTTGTCGAAAAGCACAGGAGTTATTAAACTTCAAAATTGCAATTATTAAGAATGAAAACAAATAATCAGGAAAGTCCAGCATCAACTTTGTCAGTTTTTATTTTTTGATTTTCTTTTACTATTATTAGACAAATTAGTAATAAACATATAAAAATCAACCTTTCTATATAAATCTACTAGCATTTAAATTGTTAAATTATACGTTTTATAGCATTCTATTCAGAATTTCTCATCTTCCACTTCATGCTCTCCACTTAAACTTTGCACCATTTCGCTTCACACCTTATATCATCCGAAATTATTATTAACATTACTCTACTAGAACAATTTACATGGGTAGTAACAGTAAAGAATTATAATGCGCTAACACTTCTGTACAAATCGATGCAAACATTCATCCTTGTAACACTAATTGCAGCGCATTTTAAAGTAGAAATTTCGATCTAGAAATGTTCACTTTAAAAAAATATATATACATTTTAAAGATAACATCCTCACAATGCCAGGCTGCAATTTCTAATTACCTTTTTATTTAAGAAAAAAATCATTCAACGTTTGGTCCGGAAGTTAAGTGATTTCGAATATATACAGTTAAAATACATTTCGAAGTATAAGCTTAAATATAGGTGTCTCCTACCCCTAAGCTAAAGATCCCTAAACTATCAGGAGAAGTATGGTGTACAGGGGCAAGGTACTATTAGAAGTATTATGTACAGGGGCAAGGTACTATTAGAAGTATGATGTACAGGAGCAAGATACTACTCGAAGTATAATGTACAGGGGCAAGACACTACTCGAAGTATGATGTACAGGGGCAAGATACTACTCGAAGTATGATGTACAAGAGCAAGATACTACTCGAAGTATGATGTACAGGGGCAAGACACTAGTGGAAGTATGATGTACAGGGGCAAAACACCACTAGGAGAAGTATGATGTACAAAGGCAAGACACTACTAGGAGTTGTATGATGTACAGGGGCAAGACACTAGTAGGAGAACTACGATGTACAGGGCAAGACACTAGTAGGAGAACTACGATGTACAGGGCAAGACACTACTAGAACTATGATACAAAACACAGTGGCAAAACACCACTAGCAGAAGTATGATGTACAGGGGTAAGATATCACTAAAATCCAGATCAGATATTTCTATATCTGGTCTAGATTTTAGTGGTATCTTACCCCTGTACATCACACTTTTCCTGACAACAACCAAGTCACGCCAGTCATTTATGTAACTGTGTTCTCGAGGTTAACAAAGGAAAAATATACAGACAGACAGACGGATTACAGTGGAAATTTATAGCTATGCAATTTGAAAATTGCAACCAAAAATCTAAGAAAAATTCTTACGCCTTTTAAAGAAAACATCTCAATTATTCAAAAGCTATTCACGGGGAGAAAAATATCAAAAATATTCTCCAACGAATTAAATAATTCAATTTTTATAAAAATCAATTTATTAAACAAAAAAAAAAGAGCGAATGAATAGACGTTCTAAATATTTATAAATCTGGAAAAATAAGCTAAGAAAGAACTTACATATCTATAAAGCTTATAGAAGGGTCATAAAATTTACATAGCTTTTAATAAGTGCGTGTTTTGGTAAAGATAAAAATATAAGTACGATCTCAAGGGTAATTTGCATAATATCATCATATGCATTCTATCCATTAAAGAAATGATATTTTCGATGAAAATACCATCCTACTGAATGGGTAATATGTCTACATCTTAAGCATTATCCTATTGATAACATCTTCCTCCATACATAATCTACATATTTAACATGTGAAAAGTAAAGCAACAAGTCTTTATACCATCTTCAACAAAAATTATATCTAAAAATTTTATTTATATTATTCAATACTCCAATAATATAATACTTTTTCTATAAGACATTAATAAAAAAAAAGAATTTTATTTTTCTAATATATGAAAGCGTAAACGAATAATAATAAATATCTAAAGCTTGTTTATCATAAGAAGAAAGGTAATTTCATATATTAAAATGAAATTTTTTAATATAAAATTTACATAATTTAATTGATTTTATTAAATTTTTTATTTTTTAGGATTTATAAATGTAAATTTAAAATTTCTTTCCCTTTGATTTATTTACTTTAATAATTTGTTTTTCTGGATTTTTTTTCCTGTTTACGTGTTGTTGAATGAGTAAACAATTTTAATTACTTATTTAAAGAAGAAATATGCCCGAAGTTTTGTTTTATTTAAAATCATTTTAAATATTTGTTAAGGAAATTCGGAAAATATTTTCCAAGTTTTAAAAGTTGTTGCAGTTAAGAAGTTTCGTAGTTAACATCGAAGAGTGAATTAAGTAAACATGCTTATGAATAGGATGTTTATGCCTGCTGTAAACAAGACTTATAATAAGTTATTATATATATACGAATATGTTAATATATATAGCTTATATATAAGGCTAAAAGAATTTTTATGAAGTAAACAAGAATATGAAACGTTTAACTTAACATGAAAAGTACGTAAAAGTGAGAGGAAAAGATGAATAATTTCGTAATTATTTACAGTAAAAATTATTATTTATTATTTTAAATATTGAATATAACATTAATGAATATTTAACAAGCAATTTTTATAGATTATTTTCTAATACATTGCATTTGTTTAGTAGGGGGGAAAACCCCGAATATTTCTGCAGTCGGAATGTCTATTCAACCGGAAATTCTCAAAATTATCCGAAATTAATGGGCCAATTATATATAAATTACCCCAAATGTTAACTTCTTTAAAGTTTTAAGCATCTAGTACACCGTTCCAAAAGTCAGTTAACTGCCTAGTTTATATGAAATTCAGGCATTCGTGAAATAGCCCCAATCGAATTCCCAAAAATTTCACAAATTATGTAGCGAAAGTTAACCGACTTTTGCGCCAGACAAGAAAACGTGACGAAATATAAAGAGTTAATTAAAAATAAAGCTTCGGTCAAAAGAGTAACGTTGGTCAATATTAAAAATTGAAACAGAAGAGGGGGGAAAAAAGGAAACTAATTGCAATCTCTATCCGGTGTAAAATGGTAAGCACTTCATTTTGTGGGAAGCAAACAAGAACATTAAAAGAGACTGTCAGACGATGAGCTTTATTGTGCGAAGTACGACAGCTTGGGCCATATCTTGTCCCACCTCTTCAATTACTATACCCCAAAGGCGTTGGAGAGATGCTAGACAGACATTGAAGTCGATAGCCAATCCATTAATCTCTACCTTATTTCGTGGACTTGTCTTTCCAGGTGTGGCCAAATTTACAGGGGTTTAAGTGGCATCCCGCAATCCCCCGAGTACATTGGAGTAATAAGTGTAACCCCCATTTAATGGAGGAAAAAAAAACTTTTTCTTACTTTATTTTCAAAACTATTCTTTTGGCTTGTTGTTTCTTTTCTTTTCTTTCCTTTCCTATCTTTATCTTAAACTTTAGTTATTTTGATCCCTAAATTTATTATATTTTATACAGTAAAACCTGTGTAAACCGGACTCGCTTTCCGTTTTAAACGGGTGTTTTTTTTAAACACAGAAACTCGCTGTGTTACGAAGAATTTTTCTTGTTTAGACATGTTTCCGTTTTATTCAGGTTCCGTTTTAAACAGGTTTTTTGTAATAGTATATTATCAATATTAATGAAGTATTAATGAAGTCTTTTGTATTGTGTTATATAAGGTTATAAATTCGCACCCCTCGCCTTTCTACGTAGAGTGAAACCTGTGTAAAACGGACGAATATTTTTTCCAGTTTGACAGATTTTCTTTTTGAACAGGTTTTTATTTTAAGATAGAAAATCACTCCTCTCTGAAGAATTTCTCTCGTTTAGGCAGGTTTCCGTTTTATTCAGGTTCCGTTTTAAACAGGTTTTTTGTAATAGTATATTATCAATATTAATGAAGTATTAATGAAGTCTTTTGTATTGTGTTATATAAGGTTATAAATTCGCACCCCTCGCCTTTCTACGTAGAGTGAAACCTGTGTAAAACGGACGAATATTTTTTCCAGTTTGACAGATTTTCTTTTTGAACAGGTTTTTATTTTAAGATAGAAAATCACTCCTCTCTGAAGAATTTCTCTCGTTTAGGCAGGTTTCCGTTTTGGACAGGTTTTATTTTATATATATATTGAAAGGAGAATAGTGCCTATTATTCTACTATACCCCTAAATATATATACACATATACAGTCAAACCTATTAATAAAGAACAACGGCCGTTGACGAAAACATTAAAAAATGTCCGTCGTTTAGAGGTTATCGGGGTATAAAATACTAATTTCGTTTTACTAAATTAACAATAATAATTTAATTATATTCTTTATACATAAAATTAATTTAATAAAAATAAATTAATTGTATAAGTAATAAAATACAATTATTTATAATTAAATAAANAACATTAGAATTTTTTTAATATATTTTTTCTTCTTTTTTTTCTCAATTAAAAATCTTTTAAATTAAATTTTCTGTTTATCTTTTAATATGTCGCTTGATAAAGAGTAATAACAATAAAGTAATTTAATTTAAAAAAAAAATAATTAATTTTTAATTAAATAATTATTTATTGTAAAAATTTAATAAATTAAGATGTATTTTTTTTCTTTTTCTCTTTTTAAGAATTTTTATTGATTTTTACTTTACAAAATAATAATAAATAAATCGTTGCCAGTTTTAATTATCTTATTTTAAGCTTTAAATCGGATATTAATATATTAAATCTCCCCGAAACTTGTGATATAAACTTAAACTTGTTGGGATATTAATTATATATTTTAGATTAATTTAGTTATAATTAATGTCCTTCGCTTCGGGTAGGGATGCAAACCAGATCAAACAATGGTTACATTAAGCTTAGCTTTCATAGTTTAACCAAATTTAGAGGTTTAAATGACATTCCACAATACATAATTAAAGTCATGTGCTTAATAGCTAAATATTATAGGTTTATATAGTCAAATTTTGACATTTAATGGTTTTTTGGGGGGTTTTATATAATGTATATAAGCATAATTATGTCGGCCTCCCCTATAACACTGTTGATTTTTCCGTTTTATATGAATTCCATGTTGTACGAGTCACTTAGATTTTACAAATTCGTGTGCTGGACTTTGAACAGCTCACGTATTTGTAAAATCTAAGTGACTCGTACAACAAGGAATTCATATAAAACGGAAAAATCAACAGTGTTATGGGGGGTCGACTGTACGTGATTAAAATGGTATGATTGATTTAATCACTTTATTTTTATACCTTTTGGATAGATTTAAAATGATTTCTTATCTTTAAAATGTTAAATTTCTTATATATTTAGTTGACATGAGATTTATAAAATGTTGAACAAATCATGGACAAACGAGACACTCCTGGGAGCGAATAGAAAATTATAGAAATCATAATCGTAAAAGTGATTGAGTTATGTAACCTTTGACCCATGACCATTGTACTCTTTGTCTGTCTTTCTGTATTGATGTATTCTATAATCTAAATTGTGAAAATAAACCCAAACAATTTATTGATGTAATTATTTGTCTTCAAGCTTTACCTTCCTGAAAAATTTCTGCAAATGTCCATGAACGTACGGCTTAAAAGATTAGACAATTTTCTAGTATGTTAGTCTTATACTGATTTTCAAGATTATCACAGATCGAAGTGTTATTTCTTTTTATAAATTACTTCTTCGCATGTACAGTACTGTAATCTTGTACTATAGTTTCTTACGATGCATGTACTTCTGTATTCAATGATGTACAGTACATACAAAATTATATACAAAAGTTAAACATATTTTGAAAGGATAAAGAATATTCTTAAGCACGTATACGAAAAAGCATATTAAACAAATTATAAACAATACTTTAATTCAAGAAACAAGTAGCAAGTGCTATAACTACCCAACCCCCCTCATTTAATAAATTTTAATAGGGAAAAAATATAATAACAACAAAATGCAAAACCGCAAAACACGAACGTGTTAGATTCTTTTTATTTTTTTAGGGGGGTTTAACCCTGTTTGCTGTCTTGTAACTTTGTCAAAAATGTTTTCCTTATATTTCTTGTTAGACGTTTTCAAGCTCATTAGCGTTCTCAAGATCAATGTCTCGAAATGTCTTTGCCAGACATCCACAGACACCGATTTTTCCTTTCTTCCTGACTGGTTAATTAGAGAGAAAAGGAAAATGGTTTGAAAAAAAATCTTGACATGGAGACACGTGTAAAAGTTCAGGTTATAAACTGAGAAGCAGTCAGAGACATTATTGAGAAGCCTATATTAAAAAAACGTGTATTCTTTCTGCAGATAAAAGAAACTCTCCTTCGATAACGAATGCTAAAGTATAATTTAAAAACTTACCTAATGAGGCTATTTTAAATTTTATATTCGTCTCTTCTGAATAAATACCCAAAATAACATTTATTTTGAATACGTTTTGTTTGATTGTTGGATTTTTTAAAGTATTTGTAATCTTTTACAACGTTTTTTTTCTCCCTCCCTCTTCTTTCTTCTTACAATAACTTATTCAATAAAAGAAAGAGTCGTTGTATATTTTATATATTTAAAAAATAATTTTATATATTTGTCAGCGTAATGTTTAGATAATACGGGACGTTTACAACTCGGGCCTTACATACAATAGAAGGGTCAAAATGTAATCTTTTACATAGAAGAAAGGAAATAATACAAAGTTTTTATTAATGGGTGGCAAAAGGTTTGTTTTTATTGCACTACAATTTTCAAAAACATTCGTCTGATTGTCTGTCCTTCCTTAATCTAAATAAAGAAGTTAGATAGGTGAATGTAGAGACTAGCAACGGAAAGATTATGAACAAGAGGTCCTGATTAACTATACATATCCTTCTCATTTGGACCGAAAATCACGTTGCTTTAATTCAAATTGAGTTAGGTTAACCAGCATAAGTTTATTGTCAACAGGAAAAGTATGATGTACAGGGGCAAGACACTACTAAAATCGCGAGCATTGTGACGAAAAATTGCAGCCCAATATTGTGAAGATGTCATAATAAATAATTGTTTATATTATTTATTGATATATATTTTCATGGCTTACGAAGACGGGTGAGACCACATTTTACCTATTACTGTAGGAAAACGTCAATAATGTCATCGTTCGTTTATATAATAAAATAACTTAAATAATACTATAAAATCATTAATATGATAGAAAAATACAGTTTTGAGTAATAAAAACAATTTTTTATGACAGAAAAACCTTATTTTTATAATGAAAAACTTTTACAAATTCTTCTTTTATTCACTAAATATGAATAATAATTTTGTATTATTTAGCTGAGAGCAATTTTGATATTTTACTAATGAGTGGTGTAAAGTTTCTTTAATTAAAAATTTTATACAAACTAAGCTTATAAATTTTTCCCCAATTAAAAATGACTTAAAACTTTTATAATTTTAACTTTTTCAACATCTTTAAAACTTATTCTTAATTGAATTCCTTTCTTCTTACAGTTTACTTCAAGCATTACTTTGTACAGTAAAACCTGTGTAAACCGGACTCGCATGCCGTTTTAGACAGGTTTACTATAATTGTCTGAACATAATTAAAAAACCCTCCTCTTTTAATATTTATTAAAAATTTAATTATAATTAATTGAAATAATATAAAATTCCAAGCGAAATTCGAGTAAGGTGAGAAAGCGGCTATTATATTATTCATTATAATCGAAAGAATAAACGATTTACAGTAATATATAATAAATGAATTGTGATACAAGTTTCTTTCAGATATCGAGGAAATTAAAAGAAATAAAAGATGAAAAGAAGAAATCCCTCGCTTGCTAGTTCATTTAATTAGGATGCCCCGCTTCAAATCTCTTAGGAATTTCATCCTTACAATCGCTTTCTCTCAAGGATTTGAATACAGATCTAAATTTTCAGATGGAAAATCCAAAGGGAAATTGAAACAGAAGCAATATTGCTTTACTTTATCCTTTTAGGAAATAGCTCTCTTCAATATTCGTATATACAGAAATAGGATCTATGCCATTCTCCCCCCTTCTCCTTCGTCAGTTTCGGATATAAAAAGTAATAAAAAATAATTAACGACCTTTTTTCCGAAAAATTACTGAGAAAATTTATCTTATTATTATTATTATTTTTTGATTTATTTATTTGTAAATCAAATATTTTATTTTATTCATTTAACTTACGAATGAAAAAAGATTTAATATAAGAGACATGTTTAGAAAATGCCGCAGTTTCTATTATTTTTATTTTTTTCCATTCTTTTCTACCATAAAATATCTATAAATATAACCTGAATAAATATTTCATTTTTTATTTATTAAAAGTAATGAATTATTCCTCCAAAGTCTCTATTTACATCTGAACAATGAGAATATTTTTAATTAATTTAACTTATTGGGCTGCAATTTTTAAATTGAAGACCTATAAATTTCCACAGGCATCCGTGCTGAATGTCTGTCCTTCCTTACGCGCTAGAACGGAGTTAGATAGATGAAAGTTGAGATTAGATATGAACATACGAGGGGTAAGAGGCCCTGACTAACTATACAGGAACTTCAGCTTTATACCGGAAGTCACATGATTTCAATTCAAAACATTTTTCCCTATCACTGACTGGCACCACTCTATTGTTACCAGGAAAAGTATGATTTACAGGGGCAAGACAATACTAAAATTGAGAGCATTGTAACGATGTCAAAACAAATAATTGCTTGTCAGTCACTAGATAAAGATTATTCTTTTAGGCTAATTTTTGCTTAGGCATCAAATAATAATTCTTTTTTAAAATGTTTAATAAATTTTAATCATTTTAAATGAAATTAATAAAATAAATTAAAATTTAATTAATTTATTTAAATATTTAATTATTATCTTATTTTATTTCTCTTCTTTCTGAAATCTTAATTTATTTTTGTACATTCATTCTGAAATCTAACAACAATATAAAATATATTATTTTTTAAATATAAAAAAATTATTATATTCTAATTGAATTTTGTCATATTTTATAAATAAAAGAGTAACTTTTAAAAGTTTCCTTAGAGAATAGATGCTTAGCATGCAGTTTTTATTTTATTTTTATAAAATATTGCTGTAAAGTTTTCCCTTATGCTTAAAAAAAAAAAATAATAATAATAATAAAACCTTTACTTATTTTGCATTAAAAACGACGTTAAAACTGCGAATTAGTTGTTTAAAATATTCATTTTTATAATAAACTTAAACATCATTTCTCTTGAGTAAATGAGCTTGATTCTGACATTAACCAGAAGAAATTTTAAAAGATAAAACATAAATACAATTAAAAATTTTATTGAATTAATTTAATTAAGTTTAAAACAATTTATTTATATATTCTGCTTTTATTATTATTATTATTTTTTTTTTTTACTGAAATAAATGATAT